>NC_079395.1:1503140-1591622 GCF_029220125.1 Pseudoliparis swirei
GCTTTCAAAACCCCACGAAACCCCCTGCTGGCCAAGTGCATAATCACAGGCAGCTGTATCTGAACCACATAATGTGATGCATTGCATTTTTGTGTCTGTTATGGCTGTTGGGAATGACTATGAATTACAAAAATGTATGACCAAATCATTTCTGTCCAAAAATGATCACATATGTGTATAATAAATAAATTTTTTATGTATTCTGTGTGTGTAAATGTTCCCAAAATGGGAGCATCATATGATGTGGTAGGTTGTGTAATAATGTTATTATGTCACTTTAGGAAAATGGCATGGGCTTAAGCAGGCAGAGGACAGTGAACGTGTGTGTGTGTAACTAGGAAGAGGGGACTGAATATGCTTGTGTAACTTGGACAGTGATGTACAGGACAAGGGACATTTTATTCATTTTTATTCAGAAATAACAGTTTCTCAACAGTTCCATCTTATCACCTATCCTTCTCTCCTCACTCTCCTAACTCCCCAAACTATCTCTCTCTCTAAACTCTCCAAAACTCTCAACCAACAACCCACATTTTGAATGAGGGGTTTATATTGCTGTCAAACCTCCCGGCAATATCTGAACCACTTCCCGAAGCAGTCACGTGGTACAGCCGGGCAGCGAGGCTTCGGACGTCATCATTTTTGGCTCCTCCCCTAAATGAAGCAAGCCTCGATACGCGCTTCGAGGAAACGCCCCCTCCATTACTCGACACACGCTTCGAAGCGTCGGCACATCTCGTAACAACACTACTATCAACCAACCGCCGGCATATGTGTTTCATGGCAGAGGAGATTGCCGCCGTAGGTGGAAAAGTCTCAGAGACACGTATCAAAGAGAGAAGAAGAGAGAGAGCAGCGAGAAGCGCAGCGGGAGAGCAGCTCAGTCCACTAAAAAGTGGAAGTACTCTGCGGTCCTGTGGTTCCTCGACCCATTTATTACTCCGCGTCCGGTGTGAACGCACCATTACTGAGTCTGGCTGGTTGCCGACTTCCTGTTCTACAAACTGGTTTCTTGGTCTGTGGCAACAATATTAAGGTGTGAGATCATGGAATTATTCATGGAGTAATTGAACAACTTCTGACCTCCACATATGAATTATACTTGTAGTCTAGCTTTAAAATACATGTTGCGTGTCGACGTGAAGAGGAGTCACAAGCTTACGCCTCTGAGCCCTCGTGCTCGTGGAGAATAACAGGAGACGGTATTCATCATCACGACTGGTTGCTCGCTGCCTCGGCATCTCATGTCAGATCCTGTTGTCGTGTTCCACTTGAGACAGCTGCTTTGCATCAGAGCGTCGACTTCGACCCAGAGAGTTACATGTAGAGATGGCGTCTGCAGCAGAGAGATTTATAACAACATGAAGGCATGCAGAGGGCGAGCCGGGGGAACGTTAGACTCTGTGAGGGAGAGGCTCCTGACTGACTGCTTCTACCTGCTCGGCTGCTTCAATGACAGGCAGCAAACTGATTCAGGAGGACAAACAAATCACTGGGACAAACCTCAGCAGGCAAACTGGATTTGAGGAAGAGTTGTAGAAATATGGAGCAATCATCCACATCTGAGCAGCACATAAATATGTTAAAATGAAGAAAGTGAGGTGATGTAAAACATGGAGCAGGTTGTAACAGAGTCTTTGTCTGTAAATGAGGAACAAAGTTCACATTCACAGCGCCGCTCCTCCTCCAGGAATGACGTACAGCTTGATAAGCCCCTCCCTCTTCCTCCTGCTCTCAAACACAGGCGGCTGCACTCTGTCCACACACTTCCTGATTCCCTCCCACTAGAGCTGACACGCCCCGTTCACTGAACCGTCACATGTTGTTCACATCAGAAGTCAAAGCAGAGTCGCTTCTGAGGAAGTGAAACTCAGGCAGTCGTTGCTCCTGAGAGGTGAAAAGGAGCAGAAAGGAGTTCAGCCTCGAATCTTCGGCCCGGTGTGTGTGTGTGTGTGTTCCTTCTTCTTGTTATTGAAGTTGTCCCTGAGGAGGAGAGGCGGCTGTTGGACCTTGAACGCATCTTCCCAGCTTCCAGTGAGTGAACGCAACGGGGAGCCGCAAAGAAACATGAATCCAACTTTGAACAACCAAAACATGAACAAGGGCGACACGGTGAGTCACGTGATCTGGTCGTGTGGCCGTGTGCGTCAGGGCACGTTCCTCTTTTCTTTCTTCTCTTCTTTCTTTCGGGGGTGAACATGTCCTGAACTCTGTCTTGTAAACGTGACGGACTTCTGTTGGACAGGATCGATCGTGGATTTGGATTTGGACCGTGACGAAGGGGGCGTGGCTGTGAGTGACGTGGATGTTTCTCTGTATCCAGTGTTTCAGTTTTTCTCGATCGCTAAGACACATTTCTTGAAACTCAAAACAGTTTGACCTGTGCTCAAAATCAAACACTGCTCTCAAATCATGAATTCAGTGATCCATATAATATTCACTATCAAGCAGTCAGAAAACAATACACCAATAAATAGAAAACACATTGTTCAAAACAGATAGTTCTCAGGGAGAAGTAGATTTTTAATCTCAGAACAAATTTCATACGAAGGAAAACATGTTTGATGAGTCGCTACACATTGATAGATTTCCTCCTGTGCTTTGCTCTCTGCATTTCTTTTGTTCTTCCTCCTCCTTGTACCCTATTGTTACAGGACTGCACTCTGCAGCTCACAGCGTGTCCTTTGTCTCGGTCAGACGGTCATTCTTGTTCTTTGTTGGGATGAAGCTGCAACCAGTCAACATGTATTGGTCCGTCCTGTCAGCGTAACAATAGAAAGCAGGATGGTCAAGGCCCCACGGTGAGTTCATGGTCCATGATCCAGCCTCCAATGCACTGCGGGCCTCCTGCAGTCGACACTCCTCCAGTGAAGGGAGTCAACATGTCACCAACGGGCTTCTTCTGGTCTCCGGGGCGGAGCACTGTTACCACATCACAAGCAACATGTCCTCTCCTGAGGCGCCGGGGGAAGAAGCCTCTTGTGTGTCTTTGAAGCAGCTGCAGAGAGCGGAGTCCAGAACATGTGCGACCACCGAGAGACGGGAGCATCCTGACCCCGCCCCCTGAACGCCGTCACCATGGCGACGCACAACATCGGCTCACATCGGGCTGAGTCCAAGTCCTGCTGCCCTCGTCGTCTGTGGACCATCACATGGTCTCTGGCTGCTGCTCCAGGGTCGCCACGGGTTACACTCTGTGTCCTCTTCCTCCTCTCCTCCTCCTCTTCCTCCTCGTCGCCCACCTCGCATACGCCCTCCTCCTCCTCGTCGCCCACCTCGCATACGCCTTCCTCCTCTTCCTCCTCATCGCCCACCTCGCATACGCCCTCCTCCTCTTCCTCCTCGTCGCCCACCTCGCATACGCCCTCCTCCTCGTCGCCCACCTCGCATACGCCCTCCTCCTCCTCCTCCTCATCGCCCACCTCGCATACGCCCTCCTCCGCCTCCTCCTCGTCGCCCACCTTGCATACACACTTGCCCTCATCCTCTCACATTGTTTCTTCTATCCATTCTCAGACTTTCTCCTTCCCACCTTCAACCACCTGTTTGCTCTCCACTGGCTTATTTAGGTTGTGTCACATCATTTGATACGAGTTAAATCCATTTAGAGTGATTGTGTTGATCCATGACGTGTGTTCTCTCTTTGTATTTCATCGTTGCCCCTTGTGTTTACAGTATGGATGACGTGTGCATTAGAGGGCAGAATGTGTTTTGGGACTGAGGATGTTTTAGAGTTTTGCTGAAAAGTCTAAGTGAGATCTGCAAATTGTATTTTGTGAAATAGTTTACGGTATTGACAACAGACTATTGCACAGTTGGCTAAATGAGTTCAGGCGCCTGAGAACTTTGTTCAACCAATGGGTTTTAGTGTTTTAGCAATTGAGAAAAACTGTAATGGGTTTTGACCTCTGGGTGACCTCGACCCACGTGACTGAAAGGGCCACGCACGGGTCCATTTGTGTGGTTCTAAGACTACAGATGTGTAACCTGTGGCTCTATTTTAATTATTGTAACTCAGGTTTATGGACTAGTCACCAGGTTCAGCTACAGAGTTCAATTGTTGTGGGGAAAAAACACTAAATTAAATAGTTCAGTTTTTAAGAGTTTTACTGGGATTCAACAAAAATCAATTAAAATCACACACATATATTTATAATGAATAATAAACTTTAAGGTGGTCAGTCATCCGTGTGGTCCACCCTGTGGGCAGCTCTCCATCTGATATCAAGTGGTGCTCCAAGTGATCATCTGCTTCATTAACGTTAACCTGCTACTCAGTCAGACTTACAAAAACATTTGTTATCCTTTGGGATGTTTCAGATGCAAAACTTTGTTTTTGGATTATTATTTTTGTTAAATTTTTTTCACGCCCTCTTTCAGCTCCTCCTCCAGGAATGAAGTACAGCTTGATAAGCCCCTCCCTCTTCCTCCTGCTCTCAAACACAGGCGGCTGCACTCTGTCCACACACTTCCTGGTTCCCTCCCACTAGAGCTGACACGCCCCGTTCACTGAACCGTCACATGTTGTTCACATCAGAAGTCAAAGCAGAGTCGCTTCTGAGGAAGTGAAACTCAGACAGTCGTTGCTCCTGAGAGGTGAAATGGAGCAGAAAGGAGTTCAGCTGGATCGGGAAACCTTCTCTTGTTCCATCTGTCTGGATCTCCTGAAGGATCCGGTGACTATTCCCTGTGGACACAGCTACTGCATGAACTGTATTAAAGCCCACTGGGAGGAAGAGGAGGGGAAGAAACTCCTCAGCTGCCCTCAGTGTAGGCAGACCTTCACACTGAGGCCTGTCCTGCTGAAGAACACCATGTTGGCAGTTCTAGTGGAGCAGCTGAAGAAGACTGGACTCCAAGCTGCTCCTGCTGATCACTGCTATGCTGGAGCTGAAGATGTGGCCTGTGATGTCTGCACTGGGAGGAGACTGAAGGCCTTCAAGTCCTGTCTGGTGTGTCTGGCTTCTTACTGTGAGAAACACCTCCAGCCTCATTATGATGCACCTGCATATGAGAAACACAAGCTGGTGGAGCCCTCCAACCAGCTCCAGGAGAACATCTGCTCTCGTCATGACGAGGTGATGAAGATGTTCTGCCGTACTGATCAGCAGTGTATCTGTTACCTCTGCTCTGTGGATGAACATAAAGGCCACGACACAGTCTCAGCTGCAGCAGAAAGGACCGAGAGGCAGAGAGAGCTGGAGGGGAGTCGACTCAACATCCAGCAGAGGATCCAGGACCGAGAGAAAGACCTGAAGCTGCTCCATCAGGAGGTGGAGGCCCTCAACCTCTCTGCTGATAAAACAGTGGAGGACAGTGAGAAGATCTTCACTGAGCTGATCCGGCTCATGGAGAACAGAAGCTCTGACGTGAAGCAGCAGGTCAGATCCCGGCAGAGAACTGAAGTGAGTCGAGTCCAAGAGCTTCAGGAGAAGCTGGAGCAGGAGATCACTGAGCTGAAGAGGAACGAGGCTGAGCTGAAGCTGCTGTCACACACAGAGGATCTCAAGCAGTTTCTCCTCCACTACCCCTCACTGTCACCACGCGCTGAGTCTACACACTCGTCCGGCATCGATATCCGTCCTCTGAGACACTTTGAGGACGTGACGGCGGCTGTGTCAGAAGTCAGAGATAAACTACAGGACGTTCTGGGGGACAAGTGGACAAACGTCTCACTGGCAGTGACTGAAGTGGACGTTTTACTGTCTCCTTCACAAGCAGAGCCCGAGACCAGAGCTGGATTCTTAAGGTATTCATGTGACATCACTCTGGATCCAAACACAGCACACACACGTCTGTTATTATCTGATGGGAACAGAAAAGCAACATTAATGAGAGAAGAACAGTCTTATTCTAGTCACTCAGACAGGTTCACTTCATGGTGGCAGGTCCTGAGTAGAGAGAGTCTGACTGGACGTTGTTACTGGGAGGTGGAGAGGAGCAAGAGTTCATGTAGCCGTCTCATACAAGAATATCAGCAGAACAGGGAGCGGGGATGAATGTGTGTTTGGATACAATAATAAATCTTGGGCGTTACTTTGTCACAATAACAGTTTTACATTGTATCACAACAAAGTCCAAACTCCCGTCTCTGGTCCTCAGTCCTCCAGATTAGGAGTGTACCTGGATCACAGAGCAGGTGTTCTGTCCTTCTACAGCGTCTCTGACACCATGACTCTCCTCCACAGAGTCCAGACCACATTCACTCAGCCTCTCTATGCTGGACTTGGGTTTGATTATTATTCTCCTGGAGACACTGCTGAGTTCAGTAAACTCAAATAGACAGAAGTGAGTTCAGGGACATCTGGTTAAAGTCTGTGTTTTAAGTCTGAAACTTATTTTGTTTCCATCATCGTCGCTGAGCAGACTTTTCTTCACCTGTCAATCAAACCTTGTGGGCGGGACTTGTCCATCTTCTCCTTGTTGTTGTGTAGGTGTCTGAGTTCCTGTAGGTGGCGCTCCTTCCTGTGTGTGTTGAGTCATGGAGGCTCTCACTGCTCATGATGCTCTTTGTTTACCTGAACTCATATTTCTCTGCAGGGAAATGTAAAATGCTCTGAGCTCTAAATGTTTGATGAATATTGTTATTGATGTATTCTTTAATTTAAGTTTCTCTTCCTCTGCATGGGTCTTAAAGAGAGAAAGCACCAGAGCTTCTTTATCGGAGATATTTTGTTCTTAGAACTTCATGCAAATTATTTAGGGCTGGGCACGTTAACGCGTTAATCGTGCGTTAGCATAACATTAATTAACGTCGACAATTATTTTATCGCGCATTAACGCATGTTTTTTTTGTTTTGTTTTTTTATTTTATTTTTTTCTCTTTTTTTTAGACAAAAGACAATACATAGACATAACACCTAGAGGACTATAAACAATGCAGACGACAGAACAATGGACATAACATCATAAAGTCAGAGTATTTGTGGGGGAAAAAGAATCTCAACAAATGACGGCAGGTATGAGACTCAAGACACACGTCACACGGAGAATACACGAGCTGGATGAAAAGGAGAGGACTGCAAAGCGACAGCTTCACAACGTGCTGCTCTCATGGGGACGACTGGACATCGGGTGACCAGACGTCCAGTTTTCCGGACATGTCCTGCTTTTGAGCCCTAAAAATGCGTCCGGCAGGGATTCCAAAACGTCCGGGATTTTGCTTGTCGGATATTTGTTTTCTCTGGGTTTTCATAAACTCGTATTTACCCCTGACAAGTTTTGGAAATGGTATCTCCCTTCTTACGTGAGCTCTGACGGTTTAGAGGACAGTCATTGGTCGACCGATCTCAGGGTTGCCAGATACACGATAATTATCCTCCAAAGACAACCATTTTGAGCCTTTGATGCGATACTTCACCATCTCCAATCTGGCAACACGGAGCACCGTGGCGCCTGCACTAGTCCATTGTTGTTTGCGGCATGCTATACACTACAACCAGCATCGCCCGCTCCCATAGCGCACTACGCGCTGTCGTAGGGCACAAAGTCCTGAGGGGCTCCACAAAATAGGCAACTAAAAATCCTCATAGTTATAATAATTATAATGCCGATATTATTTCAGTCTAGAAATATTAGGCACCTTTTAGGCATGTATATCACAAAACAGGCAGAACAAGAGATGTTTAATCTCAGCCCCAGACGAAGTGTCCTCTTTTTCACAAACTCAAATCTGGCCACCCTACTGGACATCACTCGGTAACCACAATGACCTCGGAGTGACTGTGCATTATATTGATGAGAAGTGGGCGCTGCATTCACATGCCCTGACTGATGAACACAGAGGAGACACATGATGCTGAAACGTGCGCGGGACACTTTACTGAAGTTGCACAGCAGTGGAATGTGTCAGATAAAGTCACCACACTGAGCAGATAGAGCACCAGAGATGATCGCTGCTGCGACGACTGCCTTTGATCATGACCCTGCTTCAGTCTCCAGCGTTCTGTCACAGTGTCTCTGCATAACTGCATTTGACAATGTCCTGACAGATTTTATGGCACTTTAGTTCATATGGCAGAACATTTAAAATAAGTGTCAAGTTCTAGGAATTGACAAACTGCACTGAAAGTGTTTTCTGGTGTCTCGCTCTAACAGGGACAACACATGTTATGGCACTTTCATTCATATGGCAGAACATTTCAAATAGAAGTGCGCTATACACTACTTTTGAATGAATTATTGGATTTTGCGTATACAAATGCGATTAATCGCGATTAATCAGGGAAATCATGCGATTAATCGCGAGTAAAAATGTTAATCGTTGCCCAGCCCTAAAATTATTATATTAATACATCTGTGAGAATAAATGTTGTTGTTGTTGTTGTTTTCCCAATCAACGTACACATGATGTATTGTGTTGCATTATAAAATAAAGTATCATAATCAGTAAGTAAATCTCTCATTGTTCTTTTCCATAACGGAGGTGGTGGTCCAACACGTCTCACAGACTTCACTGAAGGTTTCATGTGACGTTCAGGTTCTCTCCGCGTCGGCTTCACTTCTCAAACCCGGAGGTCGGCTCCTCTGGAGGTCACGAGTGTGACCCTGTTTCCTGCATGTGGTGTGTGTGCTGTGCCTTTAAGTGTCTGAACCAGGGATGTGAAAGAGGTGAGCGCTCCCCAGCTGAGTGCTTCTGCTCTTCCGGTCCACTGTGTCCTGACTCACGGTGTCGCTGTGGAAGCGAGGCGCCAACCCTCTGGTTCCCCCTCAGGGAAACACCCAGAATGCACTGGGGCCAGAGGCCACTGGACCGGAAACACAGGACTCAGACGGGTGGAGTCACTTCTACATTTAATACATGCATCAAAGTGCACAGACAAGAAAGTAAAGCATGTGGGGTTAAATAAAAACATAACGTATACAGTCACACAATGTGTTGGTCATTTAGGAGTCACGCCCACTTACACTAAATAAAATGTACCTGTTGACAGCAACAATAAAAGGCCCACGCTAAGATGGCTGCTCTCTCACTGTGTGCTCTCTCAGGTGTGTCTGACTACAGGAAGAAAGGCCCAGGTGAGCTTCCCACTCCCTTGTCTGCCTGTCTGCCTCTCCGGTCGCCTCGTCCCTCACAGACAGGACCTCTCCTTTGCGGCGTTGCCCCGAGTGATGGAGTCGCTGTGCCTCTCCATCCTCAGGAGGAGGCGTGGCCTCGGCTCCATCCTCAGGAGGAGGCGTGGCCTCGGCTCCATCCTCAGGAGGAGGCGTGGCCTCGGCTCCATCGGGGCGTCACGACGTCTTCAGGTCGTTTTCGTCAGCAACGCGAGCAGCAACACACACGCTCGGGACAAAAGAATCCTGCTCAAAGGTTCTGGCTCCAGTCAAAGTCTGCAAGGTTCTATGAGAACATGAACACCAAGTGGTTCTCCAAAAGTATTTATCGTTGGGCGAAAATGGGCTCAGTCATCGTGAGATTATTATATATTACACTGTTAGATTATTGCTATTGACGCATTTTAATGTTCATTCGTGACATTGCTGTGTGGTTTAATTATAACATGCTTATTTATATTTCATTTGCTTATTTAATAAATAAATAAAACTATCTGCAATAAATTCAGTCGAGTGAAAATAAATATATTTCCTGTCGTATCTTGACTTCCAGTTCAAGGAAGTGTCGCTTATAAATGATGTCATCCAGGTCAAGGTTCAGATCGGAGAATAAAGATGGACGCATACTGCGCGTATATGATCACACGAGTACTGAGTGTTTTTACTGAGACAACTAAATGTCAGTACACACACGTAAATACCACATGGTGTCAGAATAGTTTGCTTCTCATCGAACCTGACGACGGAAGATGGAGAACGCATGGCGTCCCCACGCCACGGATGGATTGGGAGTCATCTAACCTGCCCGACGCATGGAGAAAGTTTCGCCAACATGTGGAGCTAATGTTTTCCGGCCCGCTAAGCGCTAAAGAGGAGGAGGAAAAGTGCAGTTATCTACTCCTGTGGATCGGTGAGAAAGGCAGAGATGTATACAACACATGGACCCTCACGGCAGATGAGAGAAAGGTCCTCCAAACGTACCATGGGAAGTTTGAAGCACATGTAACGCCCAAAGCTAACCCCATTTTCTCGCGATATAAATTCCATGAAAAGATACAAACGGATTGTGAAAGTTTTGACCAGTTTGTGACTGAGCTAAAGCTGCTAGTAAAGGACTGCAACTACCCTCACGCTGATGAGATGATTAGAGACCGGATTGTTTTCGCTACAAACTCTCCAAGAGTCCGGGAGAAATTACTCTGTCATGGTCCGGATCTAACGCTCGAGAAAGCGATAGACATTGCGCGCTCACACGAGCTATCGCAGCAGCAGCTAAAGACGATGGGTTTCCCCGCTGCTCACACAGCCAGCCAGTCTGTCCATGCAGTTAGCAGAAGGCCGTTCAGTTCCGAACAAAGATACGGACCAAAGTTTACTGGCGGCAACGACAGCAACAGCGTCACGCACGGCAAGGAGTGTGGAGCATGCGGAAGAGAACACGGTCGCACGGAGGAGTGTCCCGCGAAAGGACGTCAGTGTAACAAGTGCAAGAAGCCCAACCACTTTGCTAATATGTGTAGGACGAAAACACTATCAGCCAACAAAGTACAAGCCCAAGAAAGTGCATACTGTTACAGAAAGCACGGAACAGGTACCAGTGGATCTGTACATTGACACTATTATAAAGAAAAACGAAAATACAGCAAGGGAACAGGCATTTGCAGAGGTGGAAATAGGGAAGGCAAGGCACAAGCTAAAGCTCAAGATAGATACAGGTGCCCAGACTAATGTGATACCAGTAAACATATTTCACAAAATATTAGGAAGTATTACATTAGGTCCATCAGGCAGCAATATCTCAGGATATGGTGGACAGAGACTTGAAGTGAAAGGAACTTGCAAGTTAGCATGCAGATACAGGCAGAAAACAGCCATGTTAGATTTTGACATCGTGTATGCAGAGAATGCCCCACCTGTATTGGGCCGACGTGCATGTTTAGATTTAAACATGATCAAGCTAGTGCACATGGTTGACGCACAACCAAAAACACACGCCAGCATCACAGGAGAGTTTGCTGGCGTATTTGAAGGCATTGGACTTTTCCTGGAGAATGCACCTTTCACCTTAAACCCTCAGCAACACCGGTGGTTTGCCCACCACGCCGCATCCCATATGCCCTGCGCAACAGACTCAAAGATGAGCTTGATGATATGGAAAAAAAGGACATAATCCAAAAGGTCACAGAGCCGACTGAGTGGGTGAATGCACTAGTGGCAGTGGAAAAACCTAAAACAGGAAAGCTTAGGGTGTGTTTAGATCCCCGCGCCCTAAACAAAGCTATCCAGAGACCCCACTATCCACTTCCCACTCTAGATGATGTCACACCAAGACGAGCTGGAGCACAGTACTTCAGCGTACTAGACTCTAGATCTGGATACTGGACAATAAAACTCAGCCAGGAATCATCCATGCTGACCACGTTCAACAGCATCTACGGCAGATATCGGTTCAACAGGCTCCCGTTTGGAATCATTTCTGCACAGGATGAGTTCCAGAGGAGAGTTGACGAGGCCTACGAGGGGCTTCAAGGTGTCGCAGCCACAGTGGATGACATTCTGGTGTATGGCCGCACTAAAGAGGAGCACGATGCCAACCTGTGCGCCATGCTGGAGAGAACCAGAGAGAATGAATAAAGCTCAACAAAGACAAAAGCATCATCTGCGTAACTGAGGTGAGCTACTTTGGACATAAACTGACAAGAGAAGGCATCAAGCCCGACCCCAGCAAAGTCAAAGCAATTAAAGAAATGAGCCCCCCACGCAGCAGAGCTGGAGACCATACTGGGCATGGTCACCTACCTCTCCAGGTTTGCACCCAGACTTTCAGAGACAGTCGCCCCGCTCAGACAACTGCTGAAAGAGAACAGTGAGTTCATGTGGGACTCAAACCAAGACGTTGCATTCCAGCAAATGAAAGACTTACTCACACAGGAGCCCGGCCCAGTGCTCACATACTTGACTACACAAAAGAGGTGAAACTACAGGTCGATGCTTCAAAATGCGGCTTAGGAGCAGTTTTGCTTCAGGGAGAAAAACCAGTCGCATACGCATCCAAGACACTGAATGAGACCGAAGAAAATTACGCTCAAATTGAAAAAGAGCTGTACGCAGTGCTCTTTGGATGCAAACGCTTTCACCAATATCTGTACGGACGACAGGTGACTGTCGAGTCAGACCACAAACCGTTGGAGTCAATCATGCGGAAACCCTTGGCAGCAGCACCTGCGCCTACAACGCATGATACTGCAACTACAAAGGTGCGACATTACCATGACACACAAGCCTGGAAAACAAATCGGTCATGGACGCATCTCCAGAAAGCGGTTGAGTGTAATGATAACTCTTTAAGTGAAGGCATGGATTTACAAATCCATACGGTGATCAGCAGTGCACCGGTGAGTGATCGCAAAATGGCAGAAATCAAAGCCGCCACAGCACAAGATGAGCAACTCTCAATGTTGAGACAAGTTATCCAAGCAGGATGGCCCGAGTCAAACAAACGATGTCCGTCTGCTATCGCTGAGTATTGGAATCATCGGGACGAGATATCAGAGACTAATGGGATCCTGCTCAAAGGTGAGAAAATCATCGTGCCTCACTCACTCAGAGCTGAAATGCTTTCACGCATACACACAGGACACTTAGGGATGGAGAAGTGTAAGCAGCGAGCAAGAGACGTCCTGTTTTGGCCAGGAATGTGCAAACGGATAGAGGCACTAGTCGGATCTTGCAGCATCTGCCTTGAGCGGCGCAGCTCCAATGCAAAGGAACCGATGCTCTCACATCCTATCCCAGAACGACCTTGGCAAACAGGAGCCACAGACTTGTTCACATGGAACAGTGTTGACTATATAGTTCTTGTTGACTATTATAGCAGGTACTTTGAGGTAGAGAAAATCACCAACCTCACATCTACAACTGTCATAAAAAAGCTGAAATCCATGTTCGCCAGATTTGGAATACCAAAGACAGTAGTCAGTGACAATGGACCTTGCTACAGTTCACAAGAGTTCAGAGGTTTCGCTCACGCATGGGACTTTGAGCATACCACAAGCAGCCCGCTGGACCCGCAGAGGAATGGTTTGGCTGAAAACACTGTTCAGACTGTCAAAGCCCTCATGGACAAAGCACATGCACAGCAGATAGACCCGTACCTCAGTTTACTGGAACACAGAAACACACCAGTTGATGGACTGAAGTCGCCAGTGCAGCTGCTGATGAGCAGGCGTTTGCGCTCAATTCTACCAGCACAGAGAAACAACTGCAACCTGAACTGGTCTGTCGCAGCGTCGTTCACAGCAGAAGGCAACTGTGCCAGCAGAGACAGAAACAATATGACGACAGGAATGCTACGACACGACCGGCACTACCAGAAGGAGCTATGGTCCGTTTCCAGCTTCCAACAGGGACATGGGAACCCGCAACAGTCGTCGAGCCAGCAGGTACCCAGAGATCCTACAATATTCCCACTGATGGAGGTCACACGCTCAGGCGTAACCGGCGTCACCTCTTGCAGACGTGTGAAAGTGGAGCTGACCCGGTACTTCCACCAAACAACCACGAGATGGAGGTTGAGGACACTGAGTCTCGAGCAGTACAGCAGGACCCTGCAGGTCATACAGGTTCCAAAGAGCCACCAGACTGGACGACCACGAGATCAGGCCGCATCTCAAAGCCACCAGACAGATTGAACTTGTGATACCCAGCATTCGAAAAACGGAGGGATATGTTCATGAAAATGTTACATTTATCATAGTTGAAATGCCATTGAGTCACAGCTGTTCATATGATAACTGATAGTTTGTGTATCCTTCAGTAATCCAATGTTCTTGAAGATTTGGCATACATAACTGCCCATATTCAGTTTGTTTTGAAATGTTTAAGTAAGTGATGTTTACTATTTAATTTGGCAGCTATAGTCATGTTTATTTCAAAAGAAGGGGGATGTAGTACCTTGACTTCCGGTTCAAGGAAGTGTCGCTTGTAAATGATGTCATCCAGGTGGGTGTTCAGATCGGAGAATAAAGATGGACGCATACTGCGCCGTATATGATCACGCGAATACCGAGTGTCTTACTTAGACAATTAAATGTCAGTACACACACGTAAATATTACAGCTCTTAGATCTGATCACAAACGCCACACTATATACGCCATACGTTGTTATGTTGTCATGGTAACAGGATATATTCAAGTCCTACAGTCTCTCACACTCGAGCTCTTAACAGGTGACGTCAGGGAGCCTTTGAGGGTTCAGGGTTTATTATATATTCAAATGTCATTGTATTGGGTCATCCAACAACAACAGAACACACCAGCCTCGACCTTTAGTCTGACTTTTCAACATGTAAACGTCTAAACAGAATGAAAGTCCATCACCAGGTGGCGCTAGAGGACCACCAAACCAGAGAGAGTCCAAGCCTGCAGACTGGAGAACTGTCGTCCAGCTGGGTTTTCTCTCTTCTTTACTGCTCACATGAACGTCTCACTTGTGTCAAAATAAAACCTTTTTTTTAACAACATGATGCAGACATTCACATTCATCTCTCAAAGCATCAACAGCACACTGAATGCCCTTTGTTTACCTTTTTCCTTTTCTCACACAGAGGGTTCCAGTGCATTCAATCTACTCTCCTTTCAATAAATACATAACAGAGCAGAAGGTGTACATGTTTCACAAAAACACACAGAGCAGCTGAATGATGCAGGAATCAATAAAGTTACTTCTAACTATTCCAGGTAAGTTTCACATCTTTAACATATTGTCATGTATTTATTATTTATTGTTGACGGTGTGGCGAGACAAGGGTGTGGTTTGAGTTATAGAGGACAGTAACTAATCGTATTAGGAGCACAACAACGACACCTTATGAATGTCCCTAAAGAGGAAGTTGTGCTCCAGCATCAGGAACTCAAAGGGCCGATTCATGATACTGAGGAGCAGGAGACGTGGTTCACTAAACAATCTTCATTTTTACACTCAATAATCACAACAAAGATCATAGTACACACCAACTGTTTCTAATAAAGAGCCATATATACAACTATTTATAGAGATGTGTGTGACCTCTGTGAGATGTCTCCTGGCCAAATGAATGTCATGGAGCATTGTTTATTTAACATAGAAATACATATGTATGTAGCCCTGGGGGGTAATAATAATAAGAATAAAAATAAGCCACAAAGATCGATATATTTATATATATATATATTGTCTTGATTGATTGATTGGGCACACAGGTGTCAATTGGTCTCACCTGGTGGGGGCGGGGTTTAGAAGTTAAAAGGTGAAAGGAGAGATGAGAGATGATGGGTGAATGAAGTGTGAAGGTGCGTACTGCTGCAGAAAGACACTGCGACAGAAAGACACTGCGGCAGAAAGACACGGTGGCGGAAAGACACTGCACCCGGAAAGAAGGACGGCGCTGGAAGGAAGGAGCTGCAACAGGCCTGCAACGTGTTGGGGAGCGTGAGTGTGTGTGAGTGTGTATGTGGGCCCAATGGGGGGGGTAAATTAAGTGATTAATCACCATCATCATCAATGTTATCAATTTGTTTGGAGAAATCCAGTTTCTTTGTTTGATTGTTTTGTTTGTTTGGATTGTATTATTGGTTTGTTAATTTCCTATATGGTCGATCCAATTGATCACTAAAATCATGCTCAATAATAATGGAGACATGAACCCAACCACCCCATCTTTCTAATTCAAAGTTTTGGGGTGCTACATGTATATATTTATATTTATTTATGAATATAGAAATTTATACAGTCTTTATTCATGTATTTAAATATATATATATTTTCAATATGTATATATATTAGGGCTGTGAAACGATTAAAATTTTTAATCGGATTAATCACAGGTTTTTGTGGATTAATCATGATTAATCACATATTACCGATATTCTCGGTATATTTTGTGAGAACATAGAGATTTATGACAAAAGACGGATATATACATTTATACATTCTTCTATACAATGGTGCTGCAACTCAGCAGTTATTTAGCAGTTTTCTTCCATATGGAACATTAATACATCTTCATCCTAAACAGAATGTTTAACCCTCCTGTTACCTTAGGGTCAATTTGACCCCATTCAATGTTTAATGTCGGTGTTCTTTGGGGTCAATTTGATCCCAGGCTTTTCACTGTGTCAAACATATCAGAAATATCAACTTTTTTATTTATTTAAAGGGCTATTTAGGTAGTCAACAAACAAACATAAAGTACCTCACACCTAAACTTGGGAAGCAATATTAATTCTAATAATTTTCTGGAGGTTTTAATTGCTGGGGTCAAATTGACCCCGAGGGTAAAATATGTTAGTAAATGTAAAGGTAACAGGAGGGTTAAACAGAGCATTATTCTATTGTTTGTCAACCATTAACTCCACCATGATACAATCTAAAGGTGGACAGATTGACAAGTGACTTTTTGCTCGGTCCCGATGCGCGCGCACGGAGCTCTGTGGCGCGCCAGACGGAGATCGATAAGTGTTAACGCAACGCGTAGAGACAGAAATGACATGCTGCTGTGGAGATACGATCAACAACAGACGTTTAGTTTAATAAAAGAACAAAGACGTGCTCTAGAGAACATGTCAGGGGGCGGGCCAATCTCTTTAATGTCATGCGATCTACCAACACTACGCCGCGATCGACTGGCAGGTCGCGATCGACGTGTTGAGACCCTGATCTACAGGAAGTAAAAGTCGCCACAAGGTTTCCGTAGGTGAACCTGCGGAAGGATCATTACCGATGAACAGACCGTCTGCATGAAAGCGGACAGAGTTCAGATTGAAGTGGTGGATTGGAAGCTCATTTTGCAAGTGACTTTTTTTTCGGCCCGACGACCAACAACAGACGGATTGGAAGCTCATTCTGCGCATGCGTTAAAAAAAAAAAAACTAGTTAAACCTGTAATTGGATTAACGCGTTATTTTTCACAGCACTAATATATATATAAATACATATATATTAAAGAAAAATATTTACAAAACATCTCTCTCTCTATATATAAATATAAATACTAGGGCTGTCAATCGATCAAAAAAAATTAACTAATTAATCGCACATTTTGAAATTGCGATTTATTAATCGCGATTAAAAGTTTTTTCCTTCTTTTTAAAGACAAAACTTCACACAGAGCTGTGTTTTCAAAGAGGCTCCTACATATACAGTGCCAGCGAGGTATTTAATATCGTGGATGATAAATTGTTTCTTCAGTGAAACATCAGATTAGTAAACAAAAAGAAGTATATTGAGACCCCATTGGTCCTGTCATCTTTAACATTGAACAGCAGCAGAACCAGTGGCCTTGGTAACTGACTGACATTCACATATGTCACGTTAACCCTCTGGAGGCTGAGGGCATTTTATACATTTTACAAAAAAAATTAAATTCACCCTTTAAAGTCTTTTGCATGTGACACACCCCCACGTGTTATACATCAAACATTCCAGAACAATCTCAGCTCTGAAATGAGCGTCATTGTCCTCGCGCCGTGTCCTCTGGTTCTCTGTCTGACAGGCTGCTAAATGAGCCTCACCTGTGAGGTGGGAGGTCCTTTGTGATTTACTGAGTGTTCATTGGTTGTTTTTTCCCCGAAATGTTGACAGACAAACGGATTGACAAATCACGTTGAAGGTTTCGTGTGACGAGTTCTTTCCGCGCCACATCACCCGACACGTCGCCCCTCCGTACCTCTGTGTATCAGACAGGGGCGGCTTGTCCATAAGGGCGATTGGGGCGACGCACTGCCTCGGGGGAAAAGAAAAAAGAAAAGAAAAAAGTTGCATTCTCCCACTAGACGTCTGCTCTGCCTCTGTATGTCATTGTCCAATCAGGTAACAGTCATTCAGTTAGTTTAAAGTCGTGCTTCAAATGGCCCGGCGACTTTGGGCGAAATGAAAATCGCCCCAGATCTCTCCCATTGACTCCAATGTTAAACCCATTTTTTTCACAAAACAGAGCTCTCAATGCATTCTCTATGGCTTCCGGGAGGAGTCGTCCCTCCAGGTCTTGTCATCAGTAATCGACGTAAAAGCGTCTCAGTACGTCATACAGCTTCGACAGAGGCGTATTCAGTCGGCCAGTGCTCAGGGCAACAGCAGCGATTCAATTCTTTCTTTGAAAGAGACTCTTCGGTCGGCGTAACAATGAAGACACATTGGCAACAATAGAAGTAGGACCTCCTAGACCAGCGGTCGCCAACCCGTCGATCGGTCGATCTCGGAGACGTTCCCTGTCGATCTCCAAAATAAAATGAAAATAAAATCAGAAACACATTGTTCCTCATTCTCGAACATTTTCAAAAGTGTCTTCTGAAACGTTTTCTTCCTGACGATCGACGTCAGAAAAGATCTCCGCCTGATTTTAATGAACGCCTGTAAACGGGTTCTCTGACAGCCGTGTTCTCAGCTGTGCTCCCCGAAAGAGGAACGTATACTACAGGTGAGGCGCAGGGGAAATGCAGAAAGACCTTTATTGATAACTTCACATATTACACACGGTCAAAGTACACCGACATAAAACTAAGTCATGAATAAATACATGTTGAAATGCCTGTACCTTCTTGTAAATGTTTACGTTTCGGCATTAACAAGTCGCGCATGCGCGACAGCCGAGATTCTTGGCGACTTGCCAGGTCTTACCTCCGTGACTTCGGCTTTTCTGCTGTTGCCCTTCAAAACAAAAACTCAACATTGAGCTGTTCTCTTGTCTGGTGGAGCAATCTGGTTTACTTGAAAGTGATTGCAATTGTATTTCTTCTATTATTTGAAAAAGCATAGATGCAGGAGTCACAAATGGGGATCTCATATTTATTATTATGATAATTATTTAAATCTTGTTGAAAAAATTACCAAATGAAAGACCAGGAGCTGGATTACTGACAGACAGCTCACAGACTGTCTGTCTGCTTATGAACTAACTACAAGCTCACAGACAGAGTTCAGTCAGCCGTCACACTGACTGGAGTCACATGACTTGATGGCATTGTGACGAAGCTACACATAGACAGCTGTCTGAAGGTCTGTGGTTTTGGGTTAATCATTATCCAAAAAATTGCCCCCCCTGAGAATTTATTCAGGAGCCGCCACTGGTATCAGAGGGGGAGACGGAGGAAGGAGAGCAGGAGGAAACCCGACTGATTCATCCACGAGTTAAACTGATTTCTGCTCCTTATTTTCAAGCGAAATAATTGTATTAAACGGAAACAGTGTCAAACCGTACTGCCGCGGTTTGACACTCAGAGTGTAACAACTTCAACGAACACCGGAAGCAAGTCGAAGTGTCCTTGAGCAAGGCACTGAACCCCCAGTTGCTTCTCAGGCGCATCACTGCAGCCCACTGCTCCTTAATAACTAAGGATGGGTTAAATGCAGAGAACTAATTTCCCCTTGTGGATTAATAAAGTATATTAAAAATAAAAAATGTTAAAAATAGCGTTAAAATATTTTAGTGCGTTAACGCAGCCAAATTAATCGTTAATGCTGACAGCCCTAATAAATACACATATATATATATATTAAAGAATTTGACTAAAAAAACATCTTTCTCTATTTCTATATGTAAAAGAAATCTCTATATATTTTTTTAAAGTGTAAACATAAACATATTTATTTATGAATATCGAAAAATATATTTATTTATGTATTTAAATATATACATAAACAAAAAGTATTTCTTCAATATGTATGTATATAAATATAATTACACAGACATATACATTATTATTGTATTATTTAAAAAAACATATCTCTCTCTCTCTATATATATATATACAATAAATCTATATTTAAAAAAATGTTATACATATATAACTACTGATAAAGTAGATTTGTATTTTCTTTCTAATCAACAGACATCACACTCAAACTTTTAAAACCTTTAGGAGGATTCCCTCTGCTGCCCTCTGCTGGCCCTTCTTTAAACGTCCAGTTTGGCTTTTTACGAGGGCCTGAACGTTGCATTTCATTCTCAACCTCACACAGCTGAGGCTCAACACAGAGTAATCATTTAGTCGTGAAGACAAGGACAGCTTTAAATAATCAAAGTACAGGTGGAGCGAGAGACGATGAGAGAAACCAAACGACTGTCCTCTGAGAAACTCAACAGCAGCTCTCAGTTAACGACTCTGCTTCGGTCTGAAAAGGTCTCTGATTGATCATCTGCAAACCTGAAGCTCCTCACTCCACGAACCACGTGTGCATGAACCATGTGAATGAATGCTCCGGTGTTAGTGGAAGACAAAGGGACAGTCCTGACACCAACGAGGACTCTCTCCATCCTGGAGGACGTCAACAGGCTGCTCAAGAGAAGCCCAGAAGACGACCTGCTGAGCAGCAAACAACAGACGCTCATCAAGAAGCTCACGAATGAACCAGATCAGATGATTCTGCAGTTTGTTGGTGATTTATAGGAAAAAATAAATCTGTAGTATTGATCAACTTGATATTGTTCTCATTTAATTGGGTTAAAGTTTCTCTGACTTCTTGAATTGTCGTTAAAGAACTTTGTAATAATTTTGAAGAATTTTTAATGTTATTCTTGATTTTACAGGGAGCCAGTGGAGAGCAGCTAGTGCAGGAGTCATGTGATCTCTTTTCTTAGTTTTAGTGAGAATACGAGCTGCAGCATTCTGGATCAACTGGAGGGACCAAAGAGACTTATTAGAGCAGCCTGATAATAAGGAGTTGCAGTAATCCAGTCTCAAGTGAACGCATGAACCTCTTTTGGCATGTCTGATTTTAAAAATATTGCGTAGATGAAAGAATGCAGTCCTTGAGATTTGCTTTACGTGGAGTTAAAGGACAAGTCCCGATCAAAGATAACGCCGAGATTCTTTACAGTGGTGTTGGATGCCAGGGCAATGCCGTCTACAGAATCCACATCACCAGATAATTGATGTCTGAGGCGCTCAGGGCCGATTAAAATTACTTCGGTTTTGTCTGAGTTTAACATCAGGAAGTTGCAGGTCATCCATGTTTTTATGTCTTTATGACATGCTTGAATTTTACTGAGTTGGTTGGTCTCCTCTGGTTTTATCGATAGATATAGTTGAGTATCATCTGCATAACAATGAAAGTTTATGGAGTGTTCCCTGATAATATTGCCCAAAGGAAGCATGTATAAGGTAAATAAAATTGGTCCAAGCACAGAACCTTGTGGAACTCCGTGACTAACGTTGGTGGTTATCGAGGCGTCATCGTTTACAAATACAAACTGAGATCGATCTGATAAATAGGATTTAAAGCAACTTAGTGCGGTGCCTGAAATGCCAATCGACTGCTCCAGTCTCTGTAACAGGATGTCATGGTCAATGGTGTCAAACAAGACCAGTACAGAGATGAGTCCTCTATCAGCACTAAGGTCTAACAAGACCAGTACAGAGATGAGTCCTCTATCAGCACTAAGGTCGAACAAGACCAGTACAGAGATGAATCCTTTATCTGATGCTATTGGGAGGTCAATAGGCGTGTCCATATTATTGTATGTAAGGAATAAATGTGTCCGTGTATGGAATAAGTTTGTCCATATTCGTGTGTATGGAATAAGTGTGTGTCGCCATGGGAAAGGCGCTCACCTCAGGGGCTGGATGATGACGTTGCCGTGGAGACCTCTCAGTCAGGTGATGTCCCGATCCAGGAACTGATTAATTGAAGACTCAGAAACAAGTGATGTAGTCAAACTGCAATGCAGTCGATGTTTATTTAACACAAGATAAAAAGGTTAACAGCTAAATAAGTAAAACTCGAGCTGATGAGCAACGTGTTTTTCCAAAGAGTGAAGGATCAATATCTGAACGTCTGTATCCGTCTAGAAGGATCTATTCGAACACCTCTATTCCTTCTTTTTATGGACATTTTGCTCAAATTGTTTAAAATAGATTTTTACAGACACTCTGGACTCGCACACCTCTCACACATGATTACAAGACTTTGTGATACAGCATGTACCAAGGAATGACATCGTAGTACACATTACATCAGTTACATACATCACACAGATTATATTGCAGAGTGCGCCACTACATAGGGACTCCACCACAAGTTAGCCGCTCCCGGTATGCGGTCTGCAGCGTAAAGACACCTTAATCCTAGAGTGCTTCAATATAAGAAATAAAATATCTGTTTCAAAGAGCGAACGGAATCGATGCTGCAGAGACCAGTGGAAATACTCACAGTATCGATCGATATGGCAGTAGCAATATTTACAATGAGATGAACCGTAGGACAACAGCACCCTGTGGACCACACGTAACAGCAGCACACAGCTTGAACTCTTCTATGAGGCCCACTGGGTCGTCTGGTTGGCAGCTCTCAGCCAAATGTCCTCAGATGTAGGTTCATCTGCAGGCAGGGTCACGGGCGTCACCTGCATGGATCCCGGGGATGGAGAGAGAGAAAGAGACGTACGAAACACATTCTATCCTGTGTGGACTCTCTTGTGTTTGGTCAGAGTTACTTTTCTTGCAAAACTTTCCCCACAAACATCAGAACTGAATGGTTTCTCTCCTGTGTGTACTCTCATGTGTTCCTTCAGACTTCCCTGTCGTGTAAATCTTTTCATAATCATCACAACTGAATGATTTCTCTCCTGTGTGGACTCTCATGTGTTTCTTCAGATCTCCCTGTTGTGTAAATCTTTTCCCACAAACATCACAACTGAATGGTTTCTCTCCTGTGTGGACTCTCATGTGTGTCGTCAGACTTGCCTGTTGTGTAAATCTTTTCCCACAATCATCACAACTGAATGGTTTCTCTCCTGTGTGGACTCTCATGTGTTTCTTCAGATTTCCCTGTTGTCTACATCTTTTCCCACAATCATCACAACTGAATGGTTTCTCTCCTGTGGACTCTCATGTGTTTCTTCAGATCTCCCTGTCGTTTAAATCTTTTCCCACAATCATCACAACTGAATGGTTTCTCTCCTGTGTACTCTCATGTGTTCCTTCAGACTTCCCTGTTGTGTAAATCTTTTCCCACAATCATCACAACTGAATGGTTTCTCTCCTGTGTGGACTCTCATGTGTTTCTTCAGATGTCCCTGTTGTGTACATCTTTTTCCACAAACATCACAACTGAAGGGTTTATCTCCTGTGTGGACTCTCATGTGTCTCTTCAGATTTCCCTGGTGTGTAAATCTTTTCCCATAATCATCATACCTTAATGCTTTCTCTCTAATGAGCTCTTTTGATCGTGATTCATTGGATTTGTTGCCAGTGTTACATCCCACATGACTTACAAGAGCTTCCTTATATTTCAGGGCATGTGCAGCAGACTCAGGTGCCCTGGGCTCCTTCCAGACATTGTCCCCATCTTCACTTTCAGGTCCAGAATCTGACAAAGCTTCTTGCCAATCACCATAACTGACCTCAGTCTCAGAAGAATCTGAAGCCTCTTCATCATCAGCATTTGGATGTGAATGACGATGTGGATTTAGGTTCCTGTCTGGTCCTGATCCCCCACAGTCCTCTCCATCAGTTTCTGTTTGTATTGTCGTAGCTGAGCTGCAGGCGGGAGGCTCCGCCTCTTTGTTTTTCTCCGTCTGGCTTTGATGAAGCCGTGAGGTCTGAGGTTCGTCATCTTCACTCTTCACAGTAACAGCAGTGGATAAGAACTTGGTGATATCGGCCTCCTCCAGCACAATGAGCTGATCTCCCTCTAGACGGGTCCAGAGATCCTGCAGCTCCTCTTTTATGAGGAGGGGCTCTGGCTCCTCTTTTATGAGGAGGGGCTCTGGCTCCTCCTGGTCCTGGTCCTCAGGGGGGACATCTGGTGTAATCCAAACCAGCTGCTGGACATCTGCAGGGAGTACATTATGAACAACGGTGACTTCAGACTGATATCAATTTTCATAACTGACGAAATGTGTATTTGTTGCTCTTCATGTACAAACACAGAAATACAAAACAATAACATTTGTAAGCAGCGGGCCCTATTTCTCGTACGTGGCTCAACAAAGTCGATCAAATGCCCTATTTTCCCGCTTAATTTAGCGAGATGATTGACATCAGGCTCTCTCTGCGTCTCAAAGGCTGATCCGCCCTCAAACTGTCTCGTTAATTCTAACCAGACGTCAGTCCTCAGGATGATTGCCCGTCCGACATCAAAAGGGCGTCGATCACAGAAACATTGATTTTATAACGGCACAAAGTCAAATAAACTCAAAGGAAGAAATAACCACTATTTCTGCTCTATACTTGTGAAATCACACAAACGTGGAAACATCAAACTACTCAACGCGTTTGGTGTGAACATAAGTGTTAAATATATCGCTAATTTTATGCCTCGTCACCCCATCATATAACCATCTCTACTCTTCCAGAACAAGTAGATAATATAAATGTGTGCAAACATGTATGTGGAGATGATCATACAGAACAGGAGTTTGAATATAGATAGATAGATAGATAGATATATACTTTATTAATCCCCAAGGGGAAATTTGTCGAGTCAGTAGCAGCAACACACAAGAATAAAAAAAAAAAAAAAAAAATAAAAAAAAATAAAAAAAAAACCAAAACACAAAATATAAGAAGGGTTAGGGTGATCTGGCAAGAGGTGAACTGTTGTAGAGCCTCATAGCCGTCGGCAGGAATGTTCTCCTGTATCTCTCCTTGTGGCAGCGGAGCGTGAGGAGACGTCTGGAGAAAGTACTCCTCTGTCCCTGTAGGAGGTGGTGGAGAGGGTGGTCCGGGTTGTCCAATATGGACACCAGTTTCTTCAACGTCCTCCTCTCCACCACCTGTTCCAGGTGCTCCAGCTGGCAGCCGATGATGGAGCCAGCCTTCCTAACCAGTTTGTTAAGACGGCTGGTGTCACGGCTCGATGCTGCTCCCCAGCAGACAATGGCAAAGTGCAGCACACTGGCCACAACCGACTGGTAGAACAACTCCAACATCTTGCTGCACACGTTGAAGGATCAAGCTTTCTCAGGAAAGAGTCGACTCATCCCTTCTTGTACACAGCGTTGATGTTGGCCTTCCAGTTCAGTCGGCTGTCGATGGAGGCCCAGGTACTTGCTCCTCCACCATGTCCACGTCCACTCCCAGGACACTCAGAGGTGTAGGAGCTGTCGCCTTCCTCCTGAAGTCCACCACCATCTCTCTGGTCTTGGCCACGTTCAGCCGCAGGTGGTTCTCATCGGCCCACTTTACAAAGTCACTCACCACCCTGTACTCCTCCTCCCGTCCATCCTAATACACCCGACCACTGCAGAATCATCAGACTTCTGCAGATGGCATGACTCCGTGTTGTACTGGAAGTCACTGGTGTACAGGGTGAAGAGGAAGGAGACAGAACAGTTCCTGTGGGGCTCCAACATCACTGACCACCGTTCCAGACAGCACACGGCCCATTCTGACAAACTGTGGTCTGCCTGTGAGGTAGTCAGTGATCCAGGAGATGGTGGGCGTCACTGCCCACTGCCTCAGCAGCTTCACTCAGCAGCAGCAGCGGCTGGATGGTGTTAAATGCACTGGAGAAGTCAAAGAAAGTGACTCTCACAGAGACATCATCGGTTCCATCCAGGTGCGACTGAGCTCGTTGCAGCAGGTAGATGATGGCGTCCACTCCCACATGAGGCTGGTAAGCAAATTGCAGAGGGTCCAACGATGATTTCACCTGCGGCGGAGGTGGGCCAAGACCAGCCTCTCCAGCACCTTCATCACATGGGAGGTGAGGGCCCGGTCGTCGTTGAGGCCAGATGGTGCTGACTTCTTTGGGACAGGGACCAGGGACTTCCCCAGCCTCAGGCTGAGGTTGAAGAGGCGCTGCAGGACACCAGACAGCTGGGTGGCGCAGGTCTTTAGGGCCCTGGGGCTGATGCCATCAGGACCTTCAGCCTGCGCTGGTGTAGTTTCTCCAGCTGTCTTCTCACCTGGTCAGTCGTCACAGAGAGGAGAGAGGGGAGGGGAGCCCATTGTTATTGAGGGCTCTGGATGTGCAGCTCAGCAGGGGGACAGAGGGGAGGAGGTGTTTGGGAGGTGTGATGTGTGGAGGAGGCGGGAGGGCTGTGAACTGAACCTATTGAAAAACAGTTCAGCTCGTTGGCCCTCTCCAGGAGCCTGAGCTGTCCCTCCCACCTTGAAGCCAGTTATCTGCTTCATGCCAGACCACACCTCCTTGTGTTGTTCAGCTGGAGTTTGGCCTCCAGCTTCCTCCTGTAGGAGTCCTTGCCCTCCCTGAGCTTCACCTTTAGGTTGCGCTGGGCTTTCTCAGCTCATCCCTGTCTCCAGACCTGAAAGCAGCTTTCTTCATGTTAAGAAGCGCCTTCAGGTCCCTGGTGATCCAGGGCTTGTTGTTGGGAAGCAGCACAGTCCGTGATGGGATGGTGGTGTGTTCACAGAACTTGATGTATTCCGTGATGCAGTCGGTCATACTGTTGATGTCCTCCCGTCTGCGGTCCCACAGCACATCCCAGTCCGTTGACTCAAGCAGTCCTGTAGGCGTCGTTAGCCTCCAGAGACCACCTCCTCACAGTCCTGGTGGTCACCGGCAGCCTCTTCACCAGAGGAACATACCTGGGTGTCAGTCAACGGACCAGGTCATGATCAGACCTGCCGAGGCGAAGGGCAGTGGCGCTGTATGCATCCTTAGTATTAGCATACAGCAAGTCCAGAGTTTTATTGTTCCTTGTTGGGCAGTCTATGTATTGATGGAAGGTTGGCAGAGCTTTTTCCAATGTGGTGTGGTTAAAGTCACCAGTGATAGCCATGAATGCTCCAGGCTGATGATTCAGCAGAGCAGACACAGTGGAGTGGATGGTGTCCACAGCTTCCTCAGCGTCAGCTGATGGCGGCATACCACGACAACCAAAATGGCGGACGTGAACTCTCTCGGCAAATAATACGGGCGCATCCCCGGCCAACAGTTCAATGTTCGGCTACAGAAGCGCTCCTTCACGCACACATGGTCCGGATGGCACCACCGTTCATTCATAAACAGCGATCCGCCCCCTCTTCTTACCGCTCTGTGTAGCGTCTCTGTCAGCCCGAACAGTCCTGAAGCCGGGCAAAGACGCTGTGATCCGGATAGTCGCGTGTAGCCACGTCTCAGTGAAACACAAGAGACTGCTCTCACGGAAGACCCTCGGTCATTACCAGCGCCGAGCTCATCCGTCTTATTCGCCAAAGACCTCACGTTCCCGTTATGATCGACGGTACCGAGGGTTTGTATCTCCTCGTTTAGCCCTCCGGACGCCAGATCTGCAGCCGCGAGCCCTTCTCCGTAGCTCCAGCGGATCACAGGTCTGTCTCCAGGCAGAAGCTTCGCCTGCACAGCGATCAGCTGAGCGCGAGTAGACGACGGTCCCAGTCATTGTTATGCTGCGGCTCACCGATACTCACGACAAAGTGAACAAAAGCCACAGTAGAATTATCGAAAAAAGTAGTTATGGTCCAGTGTCCGACCGTAACTAAGACAAACGTGAAAGAAAAAGAAAGAGAGGAAAAGTCCAAAAAAAAGACAATAAGGTAAAAGCAAAACGCCACTACTGAAACAAGCAGCCGTTGGCACAGCGCTTCCTCCTCAATATGTGTGTGAATGTGTGTATGAATGTGTGTGTGTGAATATGTGTGTGAATGTGTGTGTGAATGTGTGTCTGGGCCAGGGATCGTAATGAACACATCCAGAAGTTTAAGCGCTAAATAAACTTTATGAACAGCTCGGCATACAGCGGCTTTCCTGATGTTCTGCATCACCGACACTAGACCACACTGGACCACACTATATTACTTTACATGTCATTGAGCAGACGCTTTTATCCAAAGCGACTTACAATGAGTGCATCAACCAAGAGTACAAACTCAGAACAACAAGAACCCAGAAAGTAAAATGTTTTCAAGAAAGTCGAAGTACAAAAGTACCAGAAGTAAGAGCCACTGAAGTGCTAATCTGTGTTTTAATCCAGATATAATCGGAAAAGATGTGTTTTTAGTTTCTGGCAGAAGCTGTAGAGACTTCCTGCTGTCCTGATGTCAGTGGGGAGCTCGTTCCACCAATCAGGAGCCAGGACAGCAAACAGTCTGGATGTAGAGTGATGAGCTCGAGGTGCAGGAGTCACAAGTCGGTTGGCTGTTGCCGAGCGGAGCGAACGTGATGAGGTGTACGGTGTGACCACATCCAGGATGTAGACGGGGCCCGATCCGTTCAGAGCACGGTACGCCAGAACCAATGTTTTGAAGCGGTTGCGGGCAGCCACCGGTAACCATGAAGAGAGGGGGAACGAGAGGATCAGTTGGGTGTCATCAGCATGGCTATGGTAGGAGAAGCCAATGACAGAGCCGAGAGAATGAGTGTACAGAGAGAAGAGGAGGGGACCCAGGACGGAGCCTTGAGGAACCCCAGTAGTGAGAGGACAAGGATCAGACACAGATCCTCTCCAAGGTACCCGGTAAGTGTGGTCGTTGAGGTAGGAAGAGAAGAGGGAGAGTGCAGAGCCTGAGATACCAGGACCTGAAGGGAAGAGATCAGGATCTGGTGGTTCACGGTGTCAAATGCTGCAGAAAGGTCTAGAAGGATAAGGACAGAGGAGAGAGAGGCTGCTCTAGCAGAGTGAAGGATAAGGACAGAGGAGAGAGAGGCTGCTCTAGCAGAGTGAAGGATAAGGACAGAGGAGAGAGGCTGCTCTAGCAGAGTGAAGGATAAGGACAGAGGAGAGAGAGGCTGCTCTAGCAGAGTGAAGGATAAGGACAGAGGAGAGAGGCTGCTCTAGCAGAGTGAAGGATAAGGACAGAGGAGAGAGAGGCTGCTCTAGCAGAGTGAAGGATAAGGACAGAGGAGAGAGAGGCTGCTCTAGCAGAGTGAAGGATAAGGACAGAGGAGAGAGAGGCTGCTCTAGCAGAGTGAAGGATAAGGACAGAGGAGAGAGAGGCTGCTCTAGCACAGTGAAGGATAAGGACAGAGGAGAGAGAGGCTGCTCTAGCAGAGTGAAGGATAAGGACAGAGGAGAGAGGCTGCTCTAGCAGAGTGAAGGATAAGGACAGAGGAGAGAGAGGCTGCTCTAGCAGAGTGAAGGATAAGGACAGAGAGAGAGGATGCTCTAGCAGAGTGAAGGATAAGGACAGAGGAGAGAGGCTGCTCTAGCAGAGTGAAGGATAAGGACAGAGGAGAGAGAGGCTGCTCTAGCAGAGTGAAGGATAAGGACAGAGGAGAGAGGCTGCTCTAGCAGAGTGAAGGATAAGGACAGAGGAGAGAGGCTGCTCTAGCAGAGTGAAGGATAAGGTCAGAGGAGAGAGGCTGCTCTAGCAGAGTGAAGGATAAGGACAGAGGAGAGAGGCTGCTCTAGCAGAGTGAAGGATAAGGACAGAGGAGAGAGGCTGCTCTAGCAGAGTGAAGGATAAGGACAGAGGAGAGAGAGGGTGCTCTAGCAGAGTGAAGGATAAGGACAGAGGAGAGAGAGGCTGCTCTAGCAGAGTGAAGGATAAGGACAGAGGAGAGAGGCTGCTCTAGCAGAGTGAAGGATAAGGACAGAGGAGAGAGGCTGCTCTCGAGTGAAGGATAAGGACAGAGGACAGAGAGGCTGCTCTAGCAGAGTGAAGGATAAGGACAGAGGAGAGAGGCTGCTCTAGCAGAGTGAAGGATAAGGACAGAGGAGAGAGAGGCTGCTCTGCAGAGAGGATAAGGACAGAGGAGAGAGAGGCTGCTCTAGCAGAGTGAAGGATAAGGACAGAGGAGAGAGAGGCTGCTCTCGCAGAGTGAAGGATAAGGACAGAGGAGAGAGAGGCTGCTCTAGCAGAGTGAAGGATAAGGACAGAGGAGAGAGAGGCTGCTCTAGCAGAGTGAAGCTGCTCAGACAGCAAGGAGGCCAGTCTCTGTTGAGTGGCCTTGAATCCAGACTGCTGAGGGTCAAGAAGGTCGTTGCCGTGGAGACAGGAGGACACTTGGTTGAAGATAGCTCGCTCCAGAGTTTTGGAGAGAAAGGGAGGAAGAGAGACCGGTCTGTAGTTGCTGACTTCAGACGGGTCGAGGTGGTTTCTTCAGGAGAGGGTTGACTCTCACCTCCTTCAGAGAGTTGGGGAAACAGCCAGTTGAGAGGGAGCTGTTAATAAGATGGGTGAGAAAGGTCAGAAGGTCAGGAGCAACAGCCTGGAGGATGTGAGACGGGACGGGGTCAAGGGGGCAGGTGGTCGGTCGAGCGGAGGTCACCAAGCTAAGAACTTGATTAGGAGACAAGGGGGTGAAGGAGGAAAGAGAGGGGGATGAAGAAGAAGTGGGTGGAGTGATAGAAGATGGGTTAGTAAAGGAGGAGCGTATGTCGTCTTCTCGTTTGTAAAGTAGTCACAAAGTGGCAGAAGGGTGGAAGGAGGAGGGGGACAGGGGGGTCAAGGAGGTTGGAGAAGATAGAGACGAGTTCTTTGGGGTGAGAGAAAGAAGACCGAATGTTGGTGAGGAAGAAAGAGCTTTTGGCTGCAGAGACAGAGAAGGAGGAGAGGAGAGATTGAGAGGAGAGCAGGTCGTCAGCTTGATTAGATTATCGCCATTTCCTTTCCGTCGCTCGCCATGTGGCTCGAGATCAGAGTCAGACGACCACGGAGAGGAGAGGAGAGGGAACCGGTCGAGTCTTAAGCGGACAAAGAGAATCGAGAGGAGAGACAGAGTAGAGAATAAATAAATCATAACAACTTGAAAGACGTAATTCCTCCTTTCTAATGTATCTGGCTCTGCATCCGTGGCGTGAACCCTTCTCGAAACCTATTTGCCATGGCGACGGCAAAAAAAAAGGAGAAAAGTTGACAGTGAGGGCCGCCGCGTTCAGGAGCGGTGGGAATTACTAGTGTTTCCCCTACCATGAGAACAGGGTGGGGGTCCGTCCCACTGACATGTTCTCTATAGCGCCAGATTACAACATAAGTAATGTCAGGTTGATTTATTCAACTAAACGGTCGTCTGTTATTGATCGTATCGACACAGCGGCATGTCATTTCTGTCTCTACGTGGTGGCGTTCACACTTCTCCTGTCTCTCGGTATCGCGGAGCTCCGCTCCTTCGCTGAACAGACAGGTGCGCACATACAGGTGACGCTGCTACCAGCCGGGCAGAGCGTCAATATGTCGCGGGAACAGCAAACCGACACCTCTGCGTTCCCACGGTGGTGAAGACACGTCGTCTCAGAGTCGCTCTCTGCTCCGGGTTCAAGAGCAGAGACCAGGTGGGGCGCCAGGGGAAATGCAGATTATTTTATTTCAAGACCTTGTTTGAGAACTTCACATATTACAAACGACACGGACATGAAACTAAGTCATTCATAAATAAAGAGCGAAATGACTGTCGCCGACTTTCGTGTAAATGTGTCGTTACGACGTTAACCGGTTACGCTGCGCGACAGACGAGATTCTTGGCGACTTGCCAGGTGTTACCTCTCAGCGTTACAGCTGTTGCCCTTCAAAACAAGAGCTCAACATTGAGCTTTATGGAGAGTGGCCATCTCAAGCCTGCAACCCCGTTTTAAAAAGAGGTGTAGTGGAAAGCCCATTTTATCACACATAGAAAAAAACGTAATGACAGACATATCTGCACTTGTTTTGTTTTTCAAAGGTTGCGCGTTATTGTTATTTTGAAAAGATATGCAGTGTCACTAACACTCAGTAAACTCTTTATGCCCAAATATTTGATCTTATTTTGTTTCATTTTTCACAGGTTGCACTTTATTGATATTATCTTGAAAAGGTATTCAGTGCAAAACAGGTTAATTGCAACGTTATGTAACTCATAGAAATGTAAGGTATTCTATATACAGCTTTTTCATTGTTATCTGACTGAATGAAAGGCAGACTTGGTTATATTATATGTAACTTTTGTGGTTTAAAAAATGTCTAAAGGAACTATTAGCCCCCGGGCATCTGTACTTTATCACAATTGGCCCTAGTTGCAAAAAGTTTGGACACCCCTGCTTTAAAACAATGAACATTACTATAAAACAATGAACATTACTGTAAAACAATGTACATTTCTATAAAACAATGTACATTACTATAAAACAATGTACATTATTATAAAACAATGTACATTACTATAAAACAATGCACCACACTGTAACGTATTTCCACAACTGGATGTCTGAAGTCATAATTCAGCCACCGACCTTCTCTCGTTCTCTCCTTTCCAGCGGGAGGATTTATTCTCTGATCACGTGTCAAACAGAAGCTCATGTGATGCATCACAGAGTCCTTCTCAGGCAGCACAGGTCAGAACCCAAAACCACTCTGCTCTCCCAGAACAAGTCCGGCTCTTCCAGCACCCACATCCCGTGACGTGGTCCTGACCTCGGATCTGCTCGTGCTCCTTCCTCACAGGAGGCCCTCCTCCCTCTCATTTATTATTATTTACTCGACACATCTCCTCGCCGTGTCGACTAAAACCCGGAACACGAGCACGAAGACGGGATAATAATGAAAAGCACAAACCTGATCTGTGCAGCTGAACTCGAGGGTTGAACACGGCCTCCAGGAGTTTGTGTCGTCGCTCATTTCCCCTCAAACGAGAAACTTCCTCCTCATAATCTGCTGTGAATCTGTCAATCAGCCCCAGAGTGCGTTCAGAAGCCGCCTGGAGTCTCTGCTTCACCAACAGTCTCAGCATTTCTCCTGGAGACGGACACAGAAGGTCACAGTCCAACAGTCAGATAGTGACCTCCTAACGTCGCTTCCTAACCACTTCTCCTTGACCTCTGGGGAACACATCACGGGGTCAAGGAGAGATCATGAGGTGTTAGGAAAATGTTGTTTTGGTTTATATGCAGATTATAATCTGATCCCAATAGATTATGAAACACCACAACTCAGTGTGACCTAGAAGTGACTTGATGGTGTTTTAAGTTGTAATGTTGATTCATGATGATAATCAGAAACAACTCAGACTAAAGGACCAGCTGCACTCAATGCAGTTTAACCCTTTCACCACAGCTTCTGGAGCTGAAGTCACATCAAAGACTGAGGCTGCAGAACACCTGAGAGATCAGACACTCTGACCGCTTTACGACACTCTGACCGCTTTACGACGCTTTATAGAACTTTCACCACTTTATATTAACACACACACTATTGCAAACAATTAGATCCGTTAGATGCTCGTAACACACACACGGTTATTAACAGACTAAAACATCTCCGTGAGGTCCTGGAGGTTTGACTAGAGGACCGTCGGGTGTGTAAAGTTCCTCCCTGGTGAAGCTGGTCGGAGGAGAGCTGGAGACGAACCATGTTCACCAAAAGTCTCGCTGACTACAACCAACGAGCTGGAAACGGACTAAATGTGACGTAAAGCCGTAAAACGAGCATGAAGACCGGGACCAGGAAGAAGAAGCACCGACCTGATCTGTGTCGCTCATGTTCTCTAAAACGAGAAACGTCCTCCTCATAATCTGAGATTAATCTGTCAATCAGCCCCAACGTGTCTCCAGAAGCCGCGTGGACTTGCTGCTTCACCAACAGTCTCAGCATTTCTCCCGGAGACACGGAGACCGACACCGGAGGCTCGTGGGAGAGGAGAAGGTCCGCAGAGTCCGTCTCCGAACCACGCATGCGCGGTTAGATGTGGTCCGACTGGCCCTGACGTCATGATCACGTTGGGCACCGATAATCTCACGAGAGCGAGGCGCTTGCTGTTGCTTCTCCACGGACTGCCTGGCCCAGTGCATGATGGGAGATCCCAACGAGGTCTGTAAACTACAAGTTGCCTACAGAATGAACTAACAGGAAGTGAGTGACTTCCTGTGTTTTCTTGACAGGCAGCTGGAGACCCTCCCACGTGATGACGCTGTTTTAAAACTCATATTGGAATTATATTTAGGTTATTTGCAAATAGTTATTAAAATAAACATTTAGCATTTTGGATATTTTCTCAAATATAAAGCAATCCAAAAAAAGCCAAATAAGATCAGATAAAACATTATATCATAATAATATAATATATCATTATACAATATATATTATATATTAATAAATTCAAATATGTATTATATTAATAATGAAGCGCCCTGATTCTCTATCTTTAAAAGAAAGAGAAATAATAATCACTGGCCTGTATATATATATATATAACACAATACAAAGAGAAATGATGTGTGAACATAAGATTATTACAAACATTATCTATCCAACTGTTATTCTGAACCTTAGGGTTTTAATAGAGGGGTCTTACCACCGATGGCCGCTAGAGGGCAGTGTAGCCTCACGGTGGGCCGGTCTCAGATTGATATTCACACAGATCGTCTTTTTCTCACCTCACAGACCTATTCCTTCACAATCATCTGCTCTAGCTCTTTGGTTGCCCAAGGCGAGATTGGGTTGGGTTGTGTGCCCCCCCCTCCCCCCCCCACACACACACACACACACTTTCTTTTTTATTATTTTAAATAATTTATTACACACTCAAAGTTAGGATTAAATTAACTCCATAAACTGTGCAAAACACTCTTAAGCACATGTAAGGACATTTAAGCAAATCATGACCCTCTATACCAGGGGTCCCCAAACTTTTTCCTGTGAGGGCCACATGACGTTTGCCTTGTCTGATGGAGGGCCAGCCGGGGGGGGGGGGTGCTAGTGAGAAGTGAGAGTGTGCTCACCTGTGCGCGCGCATCACTCACGCTCTTTTAATGTAGTATCGATACTAAAAATATGGGGGGGGGGGAATTACATTGTGGCGGGTGGAGATTTCACCCTGTTATAATAGTAGGGATAACACTGGAGTTGATAAGCGTGTCTTCTTGTCTGATCAATACGCAACTCTGAGGTGCGCGAATGGACCGAGAGGCCAGCTGCTGATTACTCACTCAACAGCCCGACTTGCACGGGCAGACGGTGCGCGCACAGCGCGCAACATTTTTTTTTGAGAGCACCGAAGACTCATTTTGACCCAGGAAAAATCCTGGATGCGCGCGCCACTCGCTGTGAGCGCATGCGCGTGCAGACAGCATTTAACGGAGCGAAGCAGCGCGTGCGCTCTGATCGCTCTTTTAATGAAGTATCGATTCTAAAAATATGCTAAATCACATCGTTTTTAACGTACGGGTACTTTGTTAGTATCGCTACACCAGGGCTCTGAAGTTTTGAAGACAGGCAAGCGTGAGATTTCCATCAGCACCCGATCCAGCTGACCGTTGCGCGCGCCGGCATCGAGCCGAAAAGAGTTGTTGACCGGGGGGACGGGGGGGGGTGCTAGTGACTAGTGGACATCTGAACGCTGATTGGCCGAGACGCGACACGTCCCATCAAAGATGTTCTATTGCGAAGAGCAACACTCCACATTTTCTCCGCGTCTCACTGCAATCTCAACGGCAGCGGGCCAGGTGAAAAAAATAATAAATCGGAACGCGTCTCTGGTATTGTTCAGGGGGCCGGTCCAAATGGGGAGGCGGGCCGGATCCGGCCCGCGGGCCGTAGTTTGGGGACCACTGCTCTATACCCTCTACAAACAAAAGTGCTTTTATGGATACGGTACGTACCAATACAACATTAAAACATTGAAGTTCTTAGTACTTATATCCCCATCTCAAATAATAGAAGATGAACTGTTGTTTCTGGCATTTCTTTTCACCTTCAAAATTGACACAGCATGACAATTTGACTCGTCTGGACTTCCTAAAAGGCTAATTCGTTGATGGTATCAAATGATATTTTACTTGAGACCTCTTGGTTGATGCTCATCAGCCCAGTGAGGCGTTCCTGACTCATCGTTGACCTCAGGTAGGCCCCGACCTGGGTTCGATCTCTTTCACGCAAAATGAGACAGCACTCAAGGACACGCAGTCTACGCGCTGCGCCACCAGATATTACTTCCAAACCAAGCAATTTAGAAACTTCACCTAACTAACATAACGTAACATAACGTAACGTAACATAACTTAAGGCAACTGCTCCAAATTAGGAAAATATCGACAATAATCATCAATTCAATCTAAAAATCAGGTTGACAAGTAAACGTGTGGCTGAAGGGGCGCCCCAGGATGATCATGATTAATAAACATGTTTTAATATGCTTGTTATTCTAACCATGATGAATGGGAAGTAGGTCTGAGGGCGACACTCGAGGGCGCCCCAACACATTTGTCGCCATAGGCAGTCGCCTAGTTCGCCGAGAGCAATCGCCGGCCCTGATCTGTTGAATAACTTTAGTGAACTTATAGAATAACGTGATGACTTCTACCGTGTGACCAAACATCTGTAATATTTACATCAGAACATCTGCTGAGACAAAGGAGTGAGCCGCAATGAGCCGCAGTCATTGAGAGGAGACGCTGTGAAACCACCCGAGGACACGAGTGATGACGTCATCGCCGAGGCGTTGTGAACGAGCAACAACCAACGTGGACACGCCCACACTTACCAACTGAGTCTGGCTGGTTGCCGACTTCCTGTTCTACAAACTGGTTTCTTGGTCTGTGGCAACAATATTAATGTGTGAGATCATGGAATTATTCATGGAGTAATTGAACAACTTCTGACCTCCACATATGAATTATACTTGTAGTCTAGCTTTAAAATACATGTTGCGTGTCGACGTGAAGAGGAGTCACAAGCTTACGCCTCTGAGCCCTCGTGCTCGTGGAGAATAACAGGAGACGGTATTCATCATCACGACTGGTTGATCGCTGACTCGGCATTTCATGTCAGATCCTGTTGTCGTGTTCCACTTGAGACAGCTGCTTTGCATCAGAGCGTCGACTTCGACCCAGAGAGTTACATGTAGAGATGGCGTCTGCAGCAGAGAGATTTATAACAACATGAAGGCATGCAGAGGGCGAGCCGGGGGAACGTTAGACTCTGTGAGGGAGAGGCTCCTGACTGACTGCTTCTACCTGCTCGGCTGCTTTAATGACAGGCAGCAAACTGATTCAGGAGGACAAACAAATCACTGGGACAAACCTCAGCAGGCAAACTGGATTTGAGGAAGAGTTGTAGAGAAATATGGAGCAATCATCCACATCTGAGCAGCACATAAATATGTTAAAATGAAGAAAGTGAGGTGATGTAAAACATGGAGCAGGTTGTAACAGAGTCTTTGTCTGTAAATGAGGAACAAAGTTCACATTCACAGCGCCGCTCCTCCTCCAGGAATGACGTACAGCTTGATAAGCCCCTTCTTCTTCCTCCTGCTCTCAAACACAGGCGGCTGCACTCTGTCCACACACTTCCTGGTTCCCTCCCACTAGAGCTGACACGCCCCGTTCACTGAACCGTCACATGTTGTTCACATCAGAAGTCAAAGCAGAGTCGCTTCTGAGGAAGTGGAACTCAGACAGTCGTTGCTCCTGAGAGGTGAAAAGGAGCAGAAAGGAGTTCAGCCTCGAATCTTCGGCCCGGTGTGTGTGTGTGTGTGTGTGTTTTCCTTCTTCTTGTTATTGAAGTTGTCCCTGAGGAGGAGAGGCGGCTGTTGGACCTTGAACGCATCTTCCCAGCTTCCAGTGAGTGAACGCAAAGCGGGGGAGCCGAAAGAAACATGAATCCAACTTTGAACAACCAAAACATGAACAAGGGCGACACGGTGAGTCACGTGATCTGGTCGTGTGGCCGTGTGCGTCAGGGCACGTTCCTCTTTTCTTTCTTCTCTTCTTTCTTTCCGGGGTGAACATGTCCTGAACTCTGTCTTGTAAACGTGACGGACTTCTGTTGGACAGGATCGATGGTGGATTTGGATTTGGACCGTGACGAAGGGGGCGTGGCTGTGAGTGACGTGGGATGTTTCTCTGTGTCCAGTGTTTCAGTTTTTCTCGATCGCTAAGACACATTTCTTGAAACTCAAAACAGTTTTACCTGTGCTCAAAATCAAACACTGCTCTCAAATCATAAACAAAGTGATCCATATAATATTCACTATCAAGCAGTCAGTAAACAATACACCAATAAATAGAAAACACATTGTTCAAAACATATAGTTCTCAGGGAGAAGTAGATTTTTAATCAAATTTCATACGAAGGAAAACATGTTTTATGAGTCGCTACACATTGATAGATTTACTCCTGTGCTTTGCTCTCTGCATTTCTTTTGTTCTTCCTCCTCCTTGTACCCTATTGTTACAGGACTGCACTCTGCAGCTCACAGCGTGTCCTTTGTCTCGGTCAGACGGTCATTCTTGTTCTTTGTTGGTATGAAGCTGCAACCAGTCAACATGTATTGGTATTGGTCAGTCCGTCCTGTCAGCGTAACCAATAGAAAGCAGGATGTTCAAGGCCCCACGGTGAGTTCACGGTCCATGATCCAGCCTCCAATGCACTGCGGGCCTCCTGCAGTCGACACTCCTCCAGTGAAGGGAGTCAACATGTCACCAACGGGCTTCTTCTGGTCTCCGGGCGGAGCACTTCGTCCACATCACAAGCAACATGTCCTCTCCTGAGGCGCCGGGGGAAGAAGCCTCTTGTGTGTCTTTGAAGCAGCTGCAGAGAGCGGAGTCCAGAACATGTGCGACCACCGAGAGACGGGAGCATCCTGACCCCGCCCCCTGAACGCCGTCACCATGGCGACGCACAACATCGGCTCACATCGGGCTGAGTCCAAGTCCTGCTGCCCTCGTCGTCTGTGGACCATCACCTGGTCTCTGGCTGCTGCTCCAGGGTCGCCACGGGTTACACTCTGTGTCCTCTTCCTCCTCGTGCCCTCCTCCTCTTCCTCCTCGTGGCCCACCTCGCATACGCCCTCCTCCTCTTCCTCCTCATCGCCCACCTCGCATACGCCCTCCTCCTCTTCCTCCTCGGGCCCACCTCGCATACGCCCTCCTCCTCTTCCTCCTCGTGGCCCACCTCGCATACGCCCTCCTCCTCTTCCTCCTCGTCGCCCACCCACTCCTCCTCCTCATCGCCCACCTTGCATACACACTTGCCCTCATCCTCTCACATTGTTTCTTCTATCCATTCTCAGACTTTCTCCTTCCCACCTTCAACCACCTGTTTGCTCTTCACTGGCTTATTTTGGTTGTGTCACATCATTTGATACGAGTTAAATCCATTTAGAGTGATTGTGTTGATCCATGACGTGTGTTCTCTCTTTGTATTTCATCGTTGCCCCTTGTGTTTACAGTATGGGTGACGTGTGCATTAGAGGGCAGAATGTGTTTTGAGACTGAGGATGTTTTAGAGTTTTGCTGAAAAGTCTAAGTGAGATCTGCAAATTGTGTTTTACCATGTGAAATAGTTTACGGTATTGACAACAGACTATTGCACAGTTAGCTAAATGAGTTCAGGTGTCTGAGAACTTTGTTCAACCAATGGGTTTTAGTGTTTTAGCAATTGAGAAAAACTGTAATGGGTTTTGACCTCTGGGTGACCTCGACCCACGTGACTGAAAGGGTCAGCATGGGTCCATTTGTGTGGTTCTAGGACTACAGATGTGTAACCGGTGGCTCTATTTTAATTATTGTAACTAAGGTTTATGGACTAGTCACCAGGTTCAGCTACAGAGCTCAACTGTTGTGGGGGAAAAAACACCAAATTAAATAGTTCCGTTTTTAAGAGTTTTACTGGGATTCAACAAAAATCAATTAAAATCACACACATATATTTATAATGAATAATAAACTTTAAGGTGGACAGTCATCCGTGTGGTTCACCCTGTGGGCAGCTCTCCATCTGATATCAAGTGGTGCTCCATGTGATCATCTGCTTCATTAACGTTAACCTGCTACTCAGTCAGACTGACAAAACATTTGTTATCCTTTGGGATGTTTCAGATGCTAAACGTTGTTTTTTGATGATTAATTTTCCTATTTTTTTCTTCACTCCTTTTTTCAGCTCCTCCTCCAGGAATGAAGTACAGCTTGATAAGCCCCTCCCTCTTCCTCCTGCTCTCAAACACAGGCGGCTGCCTCTGTCCACACTTCCTGGTTCCCTCCCACTAGAGCTGACACGCCCCGTTCACTGAACCGTCACATGTTGTTCACATCAGAAGTCAAAGCAGAGTCGCTTCTGAGGAAGTGAAACTCAGACAGTCGTTGCTCCTGAGAGGTGAAATGGAGCAGAAAGGAGTTCAGCTGGATCGGAAACCTTCTCTTGTTCCATCTGTCTGGATCTCTGAAGGATCGGTGACTATTCCCTGTGGACACAGCTACTGCATGAACTGTATTAAAGCCCACTGGGAGAAGAGGAGGAAAACTCCTCAGCTGCCCTCAGTGTAGGCAGACCTTCACACTGAGGCCTGTCCTGCTGAAGAACACCATGTTGGCAGCTCTAGGAGCAGCTGAAGAAGACTGGACTCAAGCTGCTCCTGCTGACCACTGCTATGCTGGAGCTGAAGATGTAGCCTGTGATGTCTGCACTGGGAGGAGACTGAAGGCCTTCAAGTCCTGTCTGGTGTGTCTGGTTTCTTACTGTGAGAAACATCTTCAGGCGTCCATTATGATGTTCCTCAATTAAAGAAACATAAGCTGGTGGAGCCTCCAACCAGCTGCTGCAGGAGAACATCTGCCTCGCCATGACGAGGGTGGTCTCTCCGTATCAGCAGGACGTACCTCTGCTTAATGGGCATAAGGCCAACAGTTTTTCAGTCCAGAAAGACGGGGGAAAAGGGCAACACTCACTCCGCAAGAATCCGCCAGAAAAGGATGACGGGCTCCATCAGAGGTGGGCCTCAACCTTCTCTGATAAACATGAACCCAGGGGAAGTTTTCCCACGAGTGATCCTCTTTGGGACAAAGCTCTACGTAAGCAGCGGTAATCCCGGAGAAACGGGTGATTTCAGTAAATTTCAGAATGGACAGAATTGAGTTCAGGTGACAACTGCTGTAAAGGGTCTGGTTTTTAATTCATTACAGCTATCTTTCCATCTTTCCCGTCTCTGAGAACTTTAACCCTTTCAAAGTCAAATAAAACCTTCTGGGCAAGTGACAAACTCTCACTGGAGTGATGAAGTGATTATGTTCCTTAAAGGAGCCCGGAAAGAGCTGGATTCAAGGATTCATGTGCTCTTTGGTAAAACACAGCAACACACGTTGTTTTTCTGAGGGAAAGAAAAGCAAATTATGAGTGAAATGTCTATTAGTCATCAAAGGTTCACTATGGGTCTCTAATAGAGAAGCACGACTTTTACGGAGTAGTGGGGTGTTGTGTAGGTTCATCAAGATATCATAAAAGGGGCATTTGTTTTGGGATCTAAAATTTGGTTCTTTTTCAATAACAGTTTAAAATCTTCCACAAAGTAAACTCCGTCTCGGGTCCTCGTTCCTCCAGGGATGACTGAAAGAGCAGCTGCCTTTCCACAGTTTGAACATGTTTCTCTCCCGGTCCAGGACCTTCACTGTCCTTGCGGACTTGGGGTTCTTGGCCCTCTGAGTGTAAACTCAAATGACAGGTGGCAGGGACACTGGAAAGTCGGTTTTAAGCAAACCAGCCTCACGTCGCTGAGAGCCTTCCCCTGTCAATAAACTGGGGCGTTGCCACCCGGTTGTGAGGTGTCTATCCGTGGGGCGCTCCTTCCGTGTGTTGGTCATGAGGTCCACTGCCATACCTTTTTTACCTGAACTCAACTGAGGAATGTAAAGGGCTCTACTCTAATGTTTAAATTTGTTTTGATGTACCTTAATTAAGTTCTCTCCTCTGATGGGTTTTAAGAGAAAAGCCCAGGTTTCACTTTTTCTAACTCACAATTATTTTTAATCTTGTGAGCAAAGTTGTTTGTTTTTGTTTTCCCAATCAGCTCATGATGTATGTGTTGCATTATAAAAAGATAACTCAGTTCTCCATCGTTTTTCCAAATGAGGGTGGCCAACCTCCTCCAGACCTTCACTTAGGTTTTTTAACTTTCAGGCCCGTGCTCGGTTCACTCTCAAACCCGGAGGTGGTCTCTGGAGACAGGGGAACCCGGGTTTCCCAGTTTTGTGTGTAAGTGTTGAACCGGGATTAAAAGAGGTGAGCGCTCCCACTGAGTGCTTCTGTTTTCCCGTCATGTGCTGATGGTTTGTGTGAACAGGCCCAAACCTCTGTTCCCCTAGGAAACCCAGTCATGGGAAGCCACTGGACCAAACACAGTCAGAGGGTGAGTCCCTCTTTAATACATGCTAAGTGCCAGACAAAAAAAAGCTTTTAAATAAAAAAAACTTAAAGTCAACAATGGTTTCTTTAACCCCCATTAATAAAGTACATTTACTCAGTTACCGCTGCAGTAATAATACCATAATCCGTTTCATATTTGTTATTTGTGTAGCGTGATTATTTTAAAAACTAATGTTCTTTTCCACACCAGCTCAATAGCTTGTGTTTGGCCTGCAGTGTGCAGCCTCCGACCACCAGAGGGCAGTAGAACACAGGTTTTCAGTTTGAGGTGAATTGAGACGCTCCTCGCACACAAAGAAGACTCCACCATATCTTCACATGGACGACAGATGTTTGACATTGCTCAGAATAATGGATTATTGACACGCGGGAACTAACTAAACTACCAACACTCTCCGGGCGACACATTTTCTTTGTCCGTTTTTCAGCCAAATTCCCGAAAGTTGAGATAATTCGGACGTGGAAGGTTTCGTGCTTTTGAGGCGATGAGGAGCGTCGTCAAGCGAGAATCCTCCCAGTTCGCTTCTTTCCATGTCAACGTCATCGGAGGGGAGAAAGATTAAAAGAGTTATTGACTCAAGAGTAAAAAAGAAAAAAGAAGGGATGTGTCAGTTGTATTTTGCAAAAAGTTGATAAATGGGATTCAAGGACTTTCACAAAACACACATTTTGTGAAATCCCGCTGTTAACATGAAAAAGTGAGAACATGTCATATTTAAAATAACATTGAGAATTCCAAAACATACAGTATATAACCTGACAAAAAATGAATGAGAGAAAAAGAGAGAGACGAGCGGGAAAGAGAGACAAGCGGGAAAGAGAATAATAAAAATAATTCCAAATAAGATCAGATAATACATTATATAATAATAATAATATATTATATCATTATACAATATATATTATATATTAATAAGTTCAAATATTTATGATATTAATTATGAAGCGCCCTGATTCTCTATCTTTCAAAGAAAGAGAAATAATAATCACTGGCCTGTTATATATGTATGTAAATATATATATATCTATATATATAGATATAGATATATATATATATTCATAACACATTACAAACAGAAATGGTGTGTAAACATAAGGTTATTACGAACATTATCTATCCAACTGTTATTCTGAACCGTAGGGTTTTAATAGAGGGGTCTTACCACCGATGGCCGCTAGAGGGCAGTGTAGCCTCACGGTGGGCCGGTCTCAGATTGATATTCACACAGATCATCTTTTTCTCACCTCACATATGGAGGACTCAAAATGACTTAAGTATAAATAAATAAATGCATGAATACATATAGGAATAGCATTTTTATTTTTTAAATAAATGTATAATTAAATAAATAAATGCTTAAATAAATGTATAAATAAATAAATGTATAAATAAATAAATGCTTAAATAAATGTATAAATAAATACAGGAATGAATAAATATAAGTTATAAATCAACAGGACATCAATAAATAAATATATTTCTACATTTCTGTATTTCTTCATTTATTTATTTCTCTATTTACGTGTCCACACGTATTTCTTCATTTATTTATGTGTGACATTTACGTGTCCGTATATTCAAATGAGCTGGTCGGTCCGAACCTCTGTCTAAAGCATGATTGGTCACAGGAGTGTGATGCACCTGGTGTGTTATGCTCTACTATTTCTGCCTGGCACATGAAGCTGAAGTTGGCTCGCTCAGCTAACCGTTAGCAGAAGTTAGCCGAGACAGCTTTTTGACTTCAGCCGTTTTATCAATTCCAAGTACACTGAGTACAGACTCGTGTTTTCTTGGAGTCTGGTCTTGGGAGTCTGGTCTTGGGAGTCTGGTCTTGGAGTCTGGTCTTGGTAGTCCAGACTCTCGAGGACGCAGGACGGTCTTTCTGGTCTTGTGACGTCACCACATCAACTGTTCTTGCTCATGAATTTACTCCAATTATTCACTGTAAAATACTTTACAGTGGAGTAGAATGTGTTCCGGTGTTCCCTGTCGTTTGGCGTAGGCTACGAATAAACGGTATTAAATATACAACGTCTCGTAGCTTTCCTGATCCAGGGTCGCTACAATATGAAGTTATGAATCTTAACCCTCAGTCAAATTGACGTAACGTTATCTTTTAATAAATAATAAACTCGTTGTGCTCTTTAGATCCTCCAAAACCTAATTATATCTCATGTGTAGCCGCTACGGAGACGTCAGAGCCAGCGGAGCATTTCAAAAAGTCCTGCCGAGATCAGGCTTCGCGCTGAGCGCCCGGAGCTCAGAGGTCCCGCGAGCAGGACCTCAAATCTCCGTCGCATATTCTTATTAGGCTGAATCTCGATAAACCGACCACAGATTTGATGCTTAAACTACTAACTTCTGGGCTGAAAACATCCTTAAATTACATTCCGTGACTCAACAACAGTAGTATTTAGAATGTACAGACAAGAATGCATAATAAATGCTGTTCGTCTACAGGGCCAAGTGCTAGGGATCGATTGCTTCTGTCTTGCTCCCCGACTTGACCAATCCTGTTTAACAATCAGTCAGTGCGTTTACATGCATTCGAATAACTGGCTTAGTCGGACTGAAATCGAATGATCCGTTTCATGTAAACACCTTTGTGTTCGACTATCCGACTGCGGTCACGATCCGATTAACACCCTGGATAACTCGATCCGATCCGGTTGATAATTCGACTATCGCGGCATGTAACGGTGAATTGGATTAGGAACTGGACTTTGCGTCTTTGCGCATGCTTGAGATCCCGCCGCCCTCCTCCCCCCTCCCTCCTCCCCCCTCCCTCCCATGTCGTGACCCGGAAGTCGAAAGAGACGATAAGTTGTCACTGCCGGGAGCCTGGCCGGCAGAAAACAAACAACCAGTACCGCTGCTAACCTGTTGGTGCCCTAAGCATAACTCCTCATGATGCTCCCCTGAGATAGGAAAGTGACCCACGGCGATCGTTGTCGACGGGGGACGGACCGCGCAATAACAACACCAATGGACGGTCATTAGAGAGAGAGAGAGGGGGAGAGAGAGGGGGACGGAGGAGTGGAGGAGGAAGGGAGGGAGGGGGGCTGGACATGAGAAATAGACCCATTGGAAGCCAATGGACACAGAGATCAGGGGGGCCGGACAAGAGGCTCTCGGATGGAGGGAGGAGTGTGTGCGCGCGCGTGTGTGTGTGACAGAGAGAGAGCGAGAGATGCAAAGATGTCGAATGAAAGCAATATGCAGAGCGACGGGGAGAGAGAGAGAGAAAGAGAGAGAGGAGAGAGAGGTGGAGGCAAAACAGGGCAAGGAAGCCGCGTACAGGAGCCCACTGGAGGGGCGGATGTGATGCCGCTGCGTGTGTACAGATACAGACCGACCGGAGGAGTGTGTGTGCGGGGGGGTGCTAGAGCGATTAAATATAGCTCTTGTTCTGCCTGTTTTGTGATATACATGCCTAAAAGCCACCTAATATTTCTAGACTGCAGGGTAATGTAAAATGCTCTGAGCTCTAAATGTTTGATGAATATTGTTATTGATGTATTCTTTAATTTAAGTTAATCTTCCTCTGCATGGGTCTTAAAGAGAGAAAGCACCAGAGCTTCTTTATCAGAGATATTTTGTTCTTAGAACTTCATGCAAATTAGTCTATTTATACATTTGTGAGACGAAATGTTGTTGTTGTTGTTTTCCAAATCAACGTACAAATGATGTACTGTGTTGAATTATAAAATAAAGTATCATAATCAATAAGTAAATCTTTCATTATTCTTTTACATAACTGAGATTCTGGTCAAACTGGTTGAACAGGTTCACATGATGAATAAAGTATTTCTTGATTCAAGAATGAACAAAGTATTTTCTTCTTGTCTTATTTTCAGGGTTTCATACGAAGCTAATGTATAAAATATGAAATTAATGAGAGAATAACTGAGTCAGTTCTCCTCCTGAAACACCACAAAGTCCAGAGTTCATGTTGAGACCAGAGAACATTTGCCAGTCAGTCTCTGTGCTTTAAACTTTCCTCTAAAACATGTTTGTCACAGAGAAATGAGAGAGTTTGATATCACTTGTTGATGTTTACAACCACGAGTGTATTTGTCTCCAAAAGATTCATCAACACACTTAAACACCTTTAAAATAGTAACAATAATTCAGGTCATTTTGTTAAAATAGTTCCTGGTTTTTCAATCAGAATTCAAGAATTCACATAAACCACTGACCACTGCTGTGACCACTGAGTCTTTTGTAATAATAAATAAATAATCATCCATTTTATAAAGCGCTTCTCAAGATCCCCGAAGTCGCTTTACAGTCCAGAGTCCAGTAGTCATACACACACAGTCATCCCGGTGGTGGTAAGCTACATCAGTAGCCACAGCTGCCCTGGGGCAGACTGACGGAAGCGTGGCAGCCAATCAGCGCCTACGGCCCCTCCCCCACCACCAACATTCATTCATCCATACGATATCTTTATGATGGTGGGGGAAACCGGAGTACCCAGAGGAGAACATGCAAACTCCACACAGAAAGGACCTGGAACCACCGGGATTCGAACCCAGGGCCTTCTTGCTGTGAGGCGACAGTGCTAACCACTGAGCCACCGTGATGCCCATGTTGCACTTTAAGTATCAATCCACGTCTGAGGAAAGAGTCTCAGAAAAGCACTGTTCACATGCACTAATGATGCTTATATATTCCTATCCTAATTTATTATAATCAAATAAATCAGAATTAATATAAAATAAAGAAAAATATTGAAGAAAATAAAAAAGTATATATATATATATATACATACATACATATATAACCACATACATACGTTTCAATCACACTTAGAACCCTCAAAAATTGTTTTATAAATAATCCTACATATATGTCCCTTCGGGGTTGCCGTAGAGAGGAAATGTAACTGGACTTGGGGGTAACAAATAAATAAAGAGGGAAGCCGTGGGCTGAAGGACACGTCTGATCTCCAGACTCCGTTTATTAATCAGAAGTGAACCTCACACACCAACCCAGAACGCTCGGTCCCAATGGGACTGAAATAATGAAGACATCGGCTGTGTCTCCTCCCGGACACTTTACGAAGTACACTGCAATACAGTGCACTGACATCTGTAGTGCACTCCGTCGCTGATAAGTGCTGTATCAAATGGAACAATGGCGGAAGTGACGGACGCAAATCTGCTTGCGATACCCGCGAAACTTAAACTGACAAAATGAATGCACTTCTTGCCCTCTTTTTGTCCCTTGTTTACCCCTTTCTCCACCCCATGTGGAATTTACGGTCCACCCCATTTACGGTCTGTAGCTTCGTGGTCTACCGCTTGTTCTCCCGTAGCGTCTCGTCCGCCATTGTTTTAGAAATAAAATGAAAAGCTGGCGAAAGGGCTCCTCCTCTTCCGCTACGTAGCCAAGATGGCGCCCGTTTAGGGCCAGTCGTGTCCATCGTTTTACACTACATTTTTTGCCCGTTTGCAGTGCGCCATCCGGGTCCTTTCAGTGCACTGAATTCTGCTGGTTTTGTCAGTGTGGCCCCTAAGCACTGAAAGTCAGTGCTCCAAGTGCTCAAGTGTCCGGTAGTCGACACAGTCATCGTCTTGTTCTTGGGTTACAAGGAGGCCTAAGTGGTTCACTTTTTTCTTTACAGGTATATCATTAATATAAGTTATATTACTACTTTTTACGATACAAAACTCACATTTCATTCAATTCAGAGAGAGACCTGAAGCTTTTTAAAACAAATCAATCGATGACGTGGGTCCACCAAGTAGGATGGCTGCCTGACTGGAAACGTCCCGATAAACCCACCTAAATACCCCACATTCGCTAACGAAGTTGCGTGAAGGTGCTGTTACATCTTAAAGTGAGAGATACAAAGTGTTGGAGCTGAGAGAATCGGTGACTTCGGCAATACGACAACGAGAGCATCCAAACAAAACGCCGGTGCGGGTGGTGCTAATGCTAAGCTTGCCAACACGGAGGGCATGAGCAATGAGGGAAACGCACTGTCAGCTATGCAACAGTCCCTGGCTAAAGCCATGGAGGAGATGGGGCAAGTTGGAAAACTTTTGATGGTGTTGCAAGCAGATATGGCGGAGATTAAAGAGACCAACGTGGGCCTGAGATCCGACATAGGCGGAATAACACGTCGCCTGGATGAAGCTGAACAGAGAATCTCTCAGCTGGAGGATGACAACCAGCAGCTTTCCCAAACCGCAGAGAGAAGCGCTAAAAAGTGCGATGAACTACATCGGGCGGTCGAAGATGCCGCTAATAGAGACAGGCGGCAGAATCTACGGCTCATCGGCCTAAGCCATCAGAATGTGTGAGGAAGATCATCTCGGAGGCTCTGGGGGTCGAACTGGACGGAGTGCACCGAACACCGGGCCCAATGCCCGAGGAAGGTCGGCCACCCAGGCCGATCATTATTAGATTTCTGAGCTTTCTGGAGCGGGAGCGAGTGTTGGCCGCTGCGAGGGAGAAGTATAGAAGCAAGAAGGATATCATCTGGGAAGGCTGTAAGCTGTCTTTCTTCCCCGACACGACCAAGGAGACGGCGGAGAAGAGAAGAAAATTCAACGAAGTGAGAAGCCGGCGACACCAGCTGGATGTGCGCTTCACTCTCGCTTACCCGCTTTTCATGGAGGGGGAAAAGAATGAAGTTCGCAGATCACCGAGAAGCAATGGACTTTCTGGACAAGGAAGAGATGGAAAAGCGGAATTAAAGAACACCTGTCTGACAGGACGGCAGCGCGCTGACGAGCCGCAGGAGATGAGGTATTGGGTTATTCTCGCTACAGTCCAGGACAAGCCCTCATCACAGTGAGTATATGAGTGTGCACTCTTACTGGATACAGGGCAGTGACTCCTCACTTGGGTTTGAAGTTGGGGAGGAGCATACTATCTTTGTTTCCTTCTTTCAAATCTTAAGTTTCATAGACGGGTTGTTAAAATACTGCTGAAATGAAGTGCTGTCAACAGGCTATGCGGGAATGAACAGTACACAAGGCGCTAAGAACCAAAACAAAGTAAGGGGTGGGGATTCCTGATGGTGACCTCTTCAAGGTGCCCCATGGTCCATTTTGGTGGTGGATCTCTTCCGAGTGAGAGTGGGAGAGGGTGTGGGAATAAGGTTGTGTTATGTGTGGTTGTTTTTTGTTATGTGTTATTGTTTACGTGGGTTTTGATATGCAGCTGGGTGGCACCACTTTTTTAGTTTTTGTTTTGTTTTGTCCTTTTTGCTTTCTGCTCTCATGTGTCAGCCATCATCTCGATATGGAAAGTGTAAAACCATACGTTAATCTATGGCTAGGGGTCTGAAAATAGTGTCCTGGAATGTAAATGGGCTAAAAAATCCCATAAAAAGGAAAAAATGCTTATTATATCTAAAATCCCAACAAGCCGATGTGGCTTTTATACAAGAGACTCACTTGATCGATTCAGAGGCAGCTAAATTGAGGCGAGACTGGGTTGGCCAGGCATACTATAGTTCATACTCTAGTAAAAAAACATGGAGTGGCTATTTTGGTACACAAAAAGCTGAATTTCCAATTGTTAAGAGAAGAAAAGGATATGGAAGGAGGAATGATATGTTTGGAAGCAAAACTTGATGGAATCAAAATAAATCTATGTAATATATATGCCCCGAACGTTGAAGACCCAGAATTTTTTCATGAAGTCAATAAATCAGTGGGGAACATAGTTGATGGGCACACAATCATAGCTGGAGATTTTAATCAAGTTTTAGACAAAACAACTCCTTTATTTAATATGCCAAAAGACAGACTGGCAATTCAATTACTGATGAAGGATCTCAGACTGACAGATATATGGAGGCTTGTCAACCCAAGAGAAAGGGAATATACCTTCTACTCTCATAGACACAAGTCTCATTCCAGGATTGATTATTTTTTGATAAGCAAGGATCTGGTTGAAAGTGTCTCAGACTGCTCAATAGGAACTATAGCATTGCCCGATCAAGCAGCTAGAATTAGTCATGGAACCAGACCGAGTAAGGAAAAACCGATGGAGGATGAACATCTCTTTTCCAGGATCCAGGATTTAGCAATTTAATGATAGAGGAACTTGACAATTTCTTTCTGTGGAACACTGGTTCAACAGATAAAGTTGGAACAGTATGGGAGGCCTCCAAAGCTTATATAAGGGGGGAAATAATAGCTTATTCCAGTCAGAAAAAAAGAGAGCAAGTTACAATTTTAAGTGATTTAGAATCTCAACTCAAAGATTGAGAAAAAACCCTGTCCACAAGTCACACTGATTTACTGCTTAAACAATGGTGTGATCTCAAATTTAAATTAAATGAAATATATAATAAAAAAGCACAGTATGCCCTATTTAGGCTAAAAAGTAATTTCTATGAGAGTGGTGAAAAATCTGGGAAATTATTAGCCAGACAACTCAAACAAAAAGAGGCAAGTTATGCTATTCCAGCGGTTAACAATTAAATGGGGAAACTGATGACAAATACAAAGGAAATCAATAGGATATTTGCAAGTTTTTATAGTGAACTCTATAAATCGGAGGCTGATCCAGAAGTGGATGATTATGAGACATTCTTCTCTAAAATAAACCTCTCAGAGATATCTATGGATCAGAAAAACTGTTTGGACAGCCCCATAACAGTAGAAGAGGTCAAGTCTGCTATCGCTCTCATGAAGCCTGGAAAATCACCTGGGCTAGATGGCTTTCCCGCCGAATATTATAAAAACTATGTCGATAAATTGGCTCCCATCCTGACAACGGTTTATGAGGAATCATTATCATTGGGAGAGCTACCAGGAACATATAACGAAGCCCTGATATCTTTGATTGTTAAAAAAGATAAAGATCCGACCGAACCAGGAAGTTATAGACCTGTGAGCTTAATTAATGTAGACTGCAAAATCCTAACAAAAATGTTAGCAATGAGACTAGAAGATATCCTACCACGCTTAATACATTCTGATCAAGTAGGATTTATAAAGGGAAGATCATCTGCAGACAACGTCAGACGTCTGCTACATCTTATACAGCTTAATCAGGGGGAAGCCACTCCCATAGCTGCATTCTCCTTGGATGCCCAAAAGGCATTTGATAGGGTGGAGTGGAACTTTTTGCGATATACTCTTAAACGATTTGGGTTTGGGGAAACATTTGTTAGATGGGTAAACGTAATTTATTCAAATCCACGAGTAGCAGTGATGACAAATGGAATGATATCCCCCTTTTTTAATTTAGAGCGAGGTACCAAACAGGGAGACCCTCTAAGTCCCCTACTCTTCACTATTCTTAGAGCCTTTGGCTATTGCAAGAAGGACAGAGGCGGGTATTAAGGGGGTCAGACAAGGGGAAGAGGAACATAAAATGTTCATGTATGCAGATGACATTTTATTATTGATCAAGGATCCTTTGATGTCAATCCCTAATGTTTTATCCACAATTGAGTCCTTCTCAAAAATATCAGGTTACAAAATAAATTGGCAAAAGTCTGAATGCATGCCGATATCAAGAGGATGCATTCTATCAACGGTCGATTCATCCCAGTTTAAATGGATCCCAAGGGGACTAAAATATTTGGGTATTAGGCTGTGCTCAGATATAGAAAATATAATCTCTTAATATGCTTCCTTTAATACAAAAAATTAGGACTAACTTTGACAAATGGAAAGTGTTAAATCTTACCTTATGGGGAAAGATTAATATCATTAAGATGGTGGTCGCTCCACAATTTAATTACATCTTTATGATGATACCAGTAACCATCTCCGAGGAGGTCTTTAAACAATATAACCAGCTTTGTAAAACATTTTTATGGAATAACAAAACGCCTAGAATTAGTATGAAAAAGCTCTGGGCCTCAAGAGATAATGGGGGATTGGCTCTTCCAAATATGGAATTATATAGCATAGCATTCGAAATACATAAAATTGCACGGCACTGGGCAAATTATGAATCCAATCCGGCATGGGTAAAGATGGAGGGGAATTAGCCTTTCCACTCCAGGTTATGGACTTGCTATCTCAGAAACACACAACGGAAACCGACCAAAGAAATCTAGTCGTACAACACTCCAAGTGGGCATGGGCAAGGGCACATAAGATTCTGGGGATTTCTCAATATAAACAAAGCTATTCCTCCACTTGGAATAACCCTCACATCTGCTTAGGGAAAAAAGTATTTATATGGGATACATGGCTGGCAAAAGGAGTACATGTCATCAACAGAGATGGCTCATTTAAAACATTTGAGGACCTTAAAGAAACGTTTAATTTAGATGAGAAGGGGGATTTCTGGAAGTATTTACAAGTTGAGGAGTAGCATGGGGGCTGGGTTCGGACTGTAAATAGAAAAGAAAGAAGACAATAAGATTCAGGAGTTCCTAAATGCTTCCCGTACCCAACAATCTGCCTCAATATTTTATCGTAAATTGTCGAATATTCAAGTTGGAATGTGCGATGGACTGAGACTAGTATGGCAAAAAGATCTTCGGACTGAGATAAGGGGAGATGTATGGCAAGAAATAATATCAAATGTAGGCTGGGCTACAAGGGATGCAAGAAGCAAGTTTACTCACTATAAAATTGTACACAGATATTATTTTACACCTCTGAAACTGTATAAAATGGGATTGAGGCAAGATCATAATTGTTGGAAATGTAATATAGAAATGGGCACTTTTCTACATGCTATGTGGGAGTGCTCCAATGTGTGGCCTTTATGGAAGGCAGTCCTAAAGACATTAGAAGGGTGGCTCAAGCGGCCTTTACCAGAATCCCCACAACTGTGTTTATTAGGGGACACATCACTGGTGCCACCAGGCCTCACCAACGCACAGATCAGACTGTCACTAACAGGCTTCATGGTGGCAGCGAGGCTGATCCTGAGAAACTGGAAGAGCCCACATACGGCCACGCTCACAGACCGGCTCAGACTCATGACGGAGACGGCTGCTTTTGAAAGTATGATTGCCAGGATGAAGAACAGTTCAAGCCAAACTGACCAAGCATGGAAAAGTCTGATGGCTTTCATTACAAATTAGAGGAGGAGTCAAATACTCAGGGGTAAGATTTGGATTTTGAGGAGATTGCAAATACAGATGCAGGGTAGTGTATACACACTTACAAGTAAAAAGATAATTAAGGGGGTGCCGGGGTTGTTTTTTATTGTTGTTGTTGTTTGTGTTTTGGAGGAGGGGAGGGTATGTGTGGGTGTATGTGTGTGTGTATATATGTATGTGTGTGTGTGTGTGTGTGTGTGTGTATATATATGTTTATGTTTATGTCTGACATTTTTGTACTTGTGTTATGTTTATATCATTAAACAAATAAAAAATGTAAGTGACAAAAAAAAAAAAAAAATCAATCATTTTGATTTTTGGCGTCAGCTGTGAATCATTTTTCAAGAGTAAAGTTTGACTGCCAGTGAAACGCGGGTTCACCAGTGAAGCATGGAGACGGAATACAAGGTAAACTAGAACGGGCACTCGGTAGAGCGCATACCTTCGCATATCACAAGATTGGGCATTGAATTATTAACATGTTGGCATTAGTTGCATGCCAATTGGACAAAAATGTATCGTGCTTTGGTAAAAAAAAGATTTTGACCTTTCCATGACCTCGACCTTGACCTTTGACCCGATTGATCCCAAAATCTAATCAAATGGTCCCCGGATAATAACCAATCATCCCACCAAATTCCATGTGATTCAAGAAGATTTGACCTGTTCATGACCTTTGACCTTGACCTTTGACCCGATCGATCCCAAAATCTAATCAACTAGTCCCCGGATAATAAACAATCATCCCACCAAATTTCATGCGATTCGGTTCAATACTTTTTGAGTTCTGCGAAAGATTTTGACCTGTTCATGACCTTAAACCTTGACCTTTGACCCGATCGATCCCAAAATCTAATCAACTGGTCCCCGGATAATAAACAATCATCCCACCAAATTTCATGCGATTCGGTTCACTACTTTTTGAGTTTTGCGAATAACACGCATACAAATAAATAAATAAATAAATACACGGCGATCAAAACATAACCTTCCGGCATTTTCAATGCGAAGGTAACCAGAGGACAGCGTGTGGCGCTCAGCCTGGTGAATTACACTCGAGCTCAAAGCTACAGGGAGAGCTGCTGTCCCTCAGACATGAAGAGCGACTGACTACTGCCCCCTAGTGGTGAAAACAGGTCAGTGCAGCAGTGTAACATGTCAACAAAAGGCCCAAACACTGAAGCCTTAAAGGCTCTCTGACGTCACCTATTAGGTGTTTGAGTGTGAGAGACTGTAGGGCATACGTGTCAAACTCATGGCCCGCCACGTCATTTTATGTGGCCCGCAACGGCATGAAATAAATATGATGCCTTTTCTTAAAAAAGGGAGGAAAAAAATCTTGTGCTTTTATTTTGAAGGTCTTTTTTGTGTGCAGCGGACTGCGGTCTGTTCACTCTCCTTCATGCTGCGTTCAGCCAGAGGAGAGGCGAACCCTTGCGTTGCTTTACTAAAGTACTCGCGTGAGTTCAGTCGCCGGACTATTTTTCACATTTTCTTCACTCGCGCTAGAAGCGCCGGAGAGGGGGCGTGGCTTATCGTGGCATAACAGTTCGTTACCACCGTCCACCACGGAAGAAATACACACTCTTTGTTCTGTTGAGGAAGTCCCACACACGTCGGACCATCAAGCCCTCGAGTCTGGGTTAATGATATAAATATTACATATTATATTATCCGTAGCCGCTCGCAGCTTCTCCAGGAGCTGCGTCTGGATGACGGCCGCTTCCAGACGATCGATATCCTCCGGAGGTTCTGATTCAACGGTCTGACGTCAGTGACGTCACACGGAGCATTTCAACAGTCTCACCTACTTTTACCGCCCGAGTTTAAAAAATCAGCCCGAATGAGGCGCATTGTTCGCGTCCCGTCATTCACGCGCCCGGCGGACATCCAGACGCGCGTGCGTGCGTGTGTGACCACATTGGCTTTGTATTAACAAACATCTCCAGTTCCCCTCTTATGAATTCCTCCATCAGGTCTATGTCAGTGGTCACTAAGGTTGAAGTGAGTGCTGCTTCATGTTGTTCAGTATTTATAATATGGTCAGAAGAAAAGTTAATGTTGAATATGTGAATCTTTTTTAATTACCCCTGTTTAATGTATTTATAGTTTGTGTATAAAAGCTGCTCCTCAAGACTGACTTGTAGAGCAGCTTTATGTGTCAGAGGTTCAGTGAGTGAGCCATGAATTACATCTTTTGAGGCTTTTTAAAACCAGACTTTTTTATTTCATGTTTATGCATGAACGCACTGTTTAGACATGTTTTAAAATCTGAAGTTACTGAGTAAGTAATGTATGTTGTATTACCTTGTGTCCTTAAGATTCACTTGTTGGTTCATAATTGACTGTCAAAGGGAATATTTCCAAATAGTTTTGTTGTGCATACTGTGATATTCTGAACTCTCAGGTTCAAACTGCACCATCTTTTCATTAAATACATTTGAGAAGTTAAAAATGTCCCTCGATTTAGGTCTCAGCTTGTCATTCAGGGGTGATAGTGCATCCCAAAGTCAGACCAGTAGAGAACCACTGCCCCAGACCAGTGGAGAACCACTGCACAGACCAGTGGAGAACCACTGCCCCAGACCAGTGGAGAACCACAGCCCCAGACCAGTGGAGAACCACTGCACAGACCAGTGGAGAACCACTGCACAGACCAGTGGAGAACCACTACCCAGACCAGTGGAGAACCACTGCCCAGACCAGTGGAGAACCACCTGTCTCAACTGTGACAAAGCTTTTAACAAAGTTAATGTAATAATGTTTGTTTGATCTTTGATGAAGTAATGTGGGTTAAAATAAATATAATGAAATTAAATAGATGTATTTTATAATATTAAATACATTTGCATATATAGTTATACATTTATATAAGTACACCTAAATAAACAATAAACAAATGCAAAGACAGTTATTTAACAATATGTTCTGGAGTAGTTAGAATTATACCGTGTTAGTGACAACCGGCCCTTTGAGGGCAGCCATGAGGCAGATGTGGCCCTCGGTGAAAATGAGTTTGACACCCCTGCTGTAGGGCTTGAACATATCCCGTTACCATGACAACATCAACAAATATTGTGTTCAATTGTGGGTATTTGTTCATACTTTTACTCCCTGACTTGAACGTCTTCCAAACATCATTTAAAATAATCTATTTACTTGTTTTTGTCAAAACAGCTTCAATAACAAAACAAATGTTTAATAAATGAATAAACATGCTCTGATTTCCTGTGTTTTAATGTTCCATCTTTAATCCTTAATGTTTCTGATGTATTTCACATGCAGGCTGAACACCAACGTGACATCTCCATGCTTCGACTGGTTAACCCGTGTTTAACGGCACATTGCAATGCATTGTGGGTAATTCTCTTGGTGCCATGTATGCATATAATGCTGCTCCACGGAAAGGGTTCACAAAGGCTCAAAGTAGCTCGTTGGAGATGAACTGCTTCTCACCTGGAAAGCAGACGAGAGCCGGCGGCAGCAGCAGGGGGCGTGTCCAAACAGCGTCATCACGTGGGAGCGTCATCACGAGCGTCGCGGAGCATGTCGGGGCGAAATTCTCACAAGAACTCAAATAAATGCCCCGTCGGATATTAAAACACATTTGGGGGGACTTGATGACAGAGAGAGAGTAACTTTTCTTCTTAAATACTGATGAATGAAAAAAGTGGGCTCCAGCAAAAAGGGCACTTTACTCATCCAGGGCAAAGGGGGAGGTGCTTGAGCACCACTAGGGCTCTACCTGTGCACGTGCCTGCGTGGGAGGGTCTCCAGCTGCCTGTCAAGAAAACACAGGAAGTCACTCACTTCCTGTTAGTTCATTCTGTAGGCAACTTGTAGTTTACAGACCTCGTTGGGATCTCCCATCATGCACTGGGCCAGGCAGTCCGTAAAGAAGCAACAGCAAGCGCCTCGCTCTCGTGAGATTATCGGTGCCCAACGTGATCATGACGTCAGGGCCAGTCGGACCACATCTAACCGCGCATGCGTGGTTCGGAGACGGACTCTGCGGACCTTCTCCTCTCCCACGAGCCTCCGGTGTCGGTCTCCGTGTCTCCGGGAGAAATGCTGAGACTGTTGGTGAAGCAGCAAGTCCACTTCTCAAAACCTCTTTTCTTCTCATTGTTGAGTGTTTTTAATTGTGTCCATTTTTAATGTGTTGTACGGCGACCTTGAGTGCCTTGAAAGGCGCCTTATAAAATGAATGTATTATTATTATTATTGCCGCCCAACTGCCGCCCCCCCCCCACTGCTTATGACGTCATGACCTCACGTTAAAGTGGATGGTTCAAATCCCCCCTGCCCTCCCCCCGGACTCACCTGCAAAGCTGCCTCCGCACAAACGACGTACAACTCCGGGGCGACGCGCGGAGTTCGTCCGCCGGTTCGCGCCGCTGCCGCGCTCTCCAAAACTTTTATGATTTACGTTTTTTTCCATGACTTTTCCAGGCCTGGAAATGACCATTTTAAAATTCCAGGACTTTTCCAGGACTTTAAACCACATGTCCACGACCAAACAGAAATCTCAGTATAAACATGAACAATTTAGAAAATGTTGTGCGTTTTTTGGACCGTTTCTTTAAAAAAAACATATGAATTATTGTAAACTCGGCGGAAGTGAACATGTGATTATAACTAATTTCCATGACTTTTCCAAAATGTTTATGATTTAAGTTTTTTTCCATGACTTTTCCAGGTTTTCCATGACCGTACGGACCCCGATGGAACATAACGACAACATTCACAACGCCGTGATCTAAATGAGTGCAGGATCGTGAACGCTCGCCCACACACCGATGTCGATGGCTTTGTCGATGCTGGCTTCGTTGTCCAGGTAGACGTGGCAGACGCCCTCGCTGTGGCCCAGGACGGGAATGCCCTTCGCCGCCCTCTGGATGTCCCGGACCAGCTGGGACGAGCCCCTCGGGATGATCAGGTCGATCAGCTTGTCCAGTCGGCACAGATCCTCCACTTCCTCCCGGGTGCTCACCTGCACGAGTACATTGTTTTATATCACGGAATATCTTAGAGGTGGTATTGTCCGCGTGCGTTTCACTGACGCCACGGCTTCAGTGTTACCAGCTGAACGGCGTCCGCCACTCCGTGGCTGGAGAGCGCTTCCTGTGTGAGTTGATGTAGGATTCTATTGGTGTTGGACGCTTCTTTACCCCCCTTCAGCAGCAGAGCATTTCCACTGGCAATAGCCAGAGCCGACACCTGAAACGCAACATCCAGCACGTCAACGTGACCTTCAGTGACCCGGGTGAGTCCCCCAGCCCCCGCTGAGCGAAGGCCTCGCGTCGACAGCCGGACGCCGGCTTTACCGCCCTGCGGGAGGCAATCGGGACGCGACTCAAAGATGACCAGCAGGACCCCGATGGGGACGGTGATCTGCTCCAGCTCCAGGTTGTTGGCCACCCTGGTCCTCCTCACAACCCGACCCACGCTATGCCTGGACGACACGGCGAGCTGACGGAGGCCGATGGCGAGGCCGTTCAGCTTCGCAGACGAGAGACTCAGACGGTCGATCAGAGGCTGAGAGAGACGACCTGCGAACGGGAAGAAAACACAACGCAACGCTCTGGAGATCCTCGGATGGAACATCGATGTGCCGTCAGCAACGAGAGGAGAACGCTGCTGATGTCATCCTGACTCCTGCTCTGCAAGCTAACTTCTAAACTCCTAACTCTAACCCGCTCATGGCCGATCCACGGCTGAGCTCAGACACACAGCACGCTGACCCAGATGACGTGACCCTCCTTCACATGCTTCTCCAGGGGTCCGCGGGTCTCCTCTGTACCTGATGTGGTTGCTAACTCCATGTCTCTCTTGTTGGCACTGAGGATCTCATCTTTCTTCTCCGTCAGCAGGTCAGCAAGCGAGCAGATGATCTCCCCTCTCTGGAAGAACAAGCACAGCGCCCCCCCCCCCCCGATGAGAAGAACATATCACCGTCCTCGAGAGGGACGACAGCGACCAGCAGCGTGACGGCGGGATGGGTGTGGTGAGCCCGTGTGTGTCGCCCACTGATTGGCTCAGGGAGGAACATCTTTTCATTGGCCAATCCAGGACCAGAGTCCTCATAAATATCCGGGTCATGGAGGTCACTTCCTGTTTGGATGGTGCAGACAGCGCTGAGTGCAGCGCGAGTGTTCCTCCTTTTCTTGAAGTGAATGTTGTGTTGTGGACTGTGCAATGTGCTGAGCATATGTTGAGTCAATGTTAGACCCCATTTTGTTATGTTACATGTTTTTTCTTTTCCTTTGTATTTCCCTGACTGTGTCAGCGCTTTTGGTTTCTGCTGTTAACATTTGTTTGTGTTTTGAGTTAACTGTTTTATGTGACCTTTTGTACAGGTCAGGTTTTTTGAGCTGATATAAATGTGTATCACATGAAGATGAAGAGCTGCCCACGAGTCGGATGAACACGAGGACCGTCCATTAAGACAACGTTCTGTTTCATTATAAATACATGTACTTGATATATTTTTATGTTCAGTAAAAACCCGTAAAACTCAACTATTTGATTTTGTGTTTTTTCCACACTAATTGAGCTCCACAGCCGAACCTGGAGACGACATCAGAGACTTTGGTAAACAGATATTGAAATTGAGCCACAGGCTACACCTGCATCAGGTGATGAAGGATTCACTTCCTGGGAGTTTCTTCTGTGTGTGCTCAGCGGGGGATGCTCTCTCGTGGGATTCAATCTTTATATATCAGTGATGAATATATGCCGTTCTCGCATTTAAAGAGCCGACCATAGTGAGCGAGTCTCACCTGTTCGGGGTCCAGGGAGGCCAGAGCCCGGCCTGCATGGCGAGCCATCTCCGCCTGCTGCTCCACGGTCGGACCTGGTGGGGTTCACGGTGCAGACGTCAAACATCGAAACAGAGTGAATCAAATCCTCTTTGCACGTGGTTTAACCAAATACCTGCAGGTTTCACTTCAGAGAAGAAGGTGCCGACTTTCTTCCCCTCCACGATGTCCGTGATGACGTGGCCGGTGACCTTCGGGTGTGTGCCGTTGGCGATGACGACCGACGTCCCGCCCTGGAGAGCCCAGAGCGCCGCTTTCACCTGAAGCAGAGGACAACGGGACGGAGTGTCAACGCCGCCGTGTTTCCATCGGCGCCGTTGACACTTCGAGAGAACGCGTCCACCGCCGCGCCGACCTTGGCTTCCATGCCGCCGATGCCGACTCTGGACTTGGTGCCGTAGGTGATCGACTGCTGGTCTCCGGGATAGAATATATCGATGAGTTTGGCATCGTCTGTCCCCGGGGGCCGGTCGTATAAGCCTGGAGAAGAGCATTGCATGTGTAATCCGACACGCAGCCCAACGCAGTCACATTGACAGGCCACCGACAACGAGTTCATACGGACAGGTGACTGATGTGATGTTCAATCCTAAAGACGATGCAGGGACAGCAGATTATTGCTGGAATAATAAGCTGCTTGACTAATGAGGATTTACATTTCTGATTTACTGAAGTACACCTGTTTTATCATTGCACTAAAGGTGGGACTGATGTAGAGGCATCCTGCCGTCAGGTCTCTAGGTCAGGAAAAGAACAACAGAACACAGCTTCCTAAAACCTCAATAAAAAAACAGGAATTTGTAGATTATATAATTCCCACGCAGTTAATTGTTCGACAACATAAACTACGTGGGTTTGTGGTAACCTATGACGAGTATTCTTGATACATCTTGACATGATAAAAAACATTCTGCAGGCCTTTGAAAAGATGAAATACGTAAAGAAAGCCAACGTTGATGCACACATGTAAAGTCAGACGTCTGTCATTCAAGAAAAAATGTAAAGACATGACTGGAGAAGTATAGAAGTAACAGCATCGATGAAGCAGAAGAAGTAACGGGTGATGGAGACAAGTTCTAGAAATTCTGGTTTGTTTGTTTTGTTTTATGTATATGTGTATGTGTGTGTTTCTATATATATATATATATATATGGTTCTTTGAAATACGTTTTTTTGAGAATTCATAGGTTAGGGCTCTTATAAGCTAGGTAGCTTCAGACTCGACCCTTTCGGTCAGCCATTCTTTTCTTTTGTTGAATTCTGATTGTTGTATATTTTGCTGATCGAAATAAACTAAACTCAAACTCAAACTCAAACTGTACCTTCGACATCAGACAGGGCGATGAGGAGGTCTGCTTTCATCTCAACGGCCAGCCGAGCAGCCAAGCTGTCGTTGTCCTTGATGCTTATCACCTGGAACACAAACACACATTCAAGAGGAGGAGAAACGCTTCTCTGCTGCTTCATTGCAACAAAAGCTTCGCGGTGCCATGCGGTTGCCAAAGCAACGGCACGCGTTCACCTCTTTGCAAAAGGAGAGGACGCACGCAGGAGAACAATAGAAACATCAAAGCACCACAGGCTGAACAGCCTGGAACACGAAAACAACGTGTCAGAGAAGTTAAGAGTCAGTGATGGTGGAAATGTAAGAAAAAGCATCCGTCTTTCACGCAGCATGCCCGTCACCCACATTCCCCCCCTGCAGGTCGCTGTTGGGAACGGGGGGCGGCACCACGGCGTCGTTGGTGTTGATGATGGGCACGATGTTCATCCGCAGCAGCTCGTGCAGCGTGCTGTTCAGGTTGCGGCGCTTCTGCTCGTCGTGGAAATCGAGGTTGGTGACCAGAATCTGCAGAAGGGGACAGAAATGTAGAGACTGGAGGGAGACTAGAGGGAGACTAGAGGGAGACTAGAGGGAGACTGGAGGGAGACTAGAGGGAGACTAGAGGGAGACTAGAGGGAGACTAGAGGGAGACACACACACACACACACACACACACACACACACACACACACACACACACACACACACACACACACACACACACACACACACACACACACACACACACACACACACACACACACACACACACACACACACACACACACACACACACTTTGTTTTACCGTCTTCATCGACACCCACCTGGCACCATACCTGCAAACTCATGAGGGCAGGGCTAAAATTAGACACAGTGCGAGTAAATTTTTCATCAACTCGCGCATGCGCGACCAGTAAATTAGCAGGTTTTTTATTTTTTTGTTATTAAATATTTTTGTTGCTGACAAACTTGTTCTACACTTCAGCCCACTATAGTTAGTGGTAATGCCTGAATGACTGGTTTGCTAACCGACATTAACTCCAGAAGAAGAAAGGAGACGAAAACAGAAGAAGAAGAAGGCTGGCCTGTGTGTGAGAGCGGTGGGGGGGGGGATGATTGACAGCGGGAAGGGGGGGGGGGATGACCACGGTTATAGGATAATGTGTGAAAAGAGGCGGGACTTGGGGGTTCTCCAAAGATTTGACATAGCGGTGTCTCCTGTAAACAATGGACAATGGCGAAGCGGACTATCAGTTCGGACTTTCTTCCTAAACCTAATGATATAGAGAAGACAAATCCCGAGAATGAGTCAGACTCAGATCGTGAGGAAACGGTCGTGGCGAAAAAAGGCAGGAAGTTCAGCTTTGGCGATGAGTGGCTGCGAGTTCACCTGGCTGAGGTGTTTCAGGGAGACCAACTCAATGAACTGTACATTCTGCTGTCGATTCCCACAACATGCGGGGAACACGAAATGTGCTGATAAGACTGGCACTACACAATTAAAACACGCTGATCAAACACAACGCCAGTCTGAAACATAAAATGTGCCGCGACCTGTGCAATGAAAGTGCAGCTCCACTCCCAGTCCATTGAGAAGACAAGAGGCTAACCAGTGCGCCGAGGAGGCCGAATTCAGGGCTCTCAAGTGTCACGCATTGAGCGTGAGACTCACGCATTTCGGTCTTACGTCACGCACTCCCGCCACACATCGTATTTCTCACGCTGAAAAAAACTCTTGGCTATTTAATGTTTTAATGTGCCGCAGCGCGCCAACATGAGCCGCGCTGCCCTCACCGTGGAGGAATCAAGCGCTCCCCTGAGTTCTGCTGTGAGGAGCCACTTATCAGCCAATCAAAAAAAAGAAATGGGCTACACAACAGCCAATCAGAAAACAACCCGAATCTGGGTAAGATTCAATCCAGCAACCAATGAAAATAAAGCATCCTGGAATTGCGCGCGACTGACTAATATCCGAAAATTGCGTTCTGCGGGGGTGGGGGGGGGGGGTGCTGCTGATGGAAACGTCACTCTTGCCTGTCTTCAAAACTTGAGAGCCCTGCGATATGCTATTGAAGTTTAACACGGAGTATTTCATTGCCAAATAAGAACACTTTGCAAGTCGATTTATAGTGTGCGCCCCTAAATATTCTGCTTGCGCCCCTAACATTTTAAGTTGGGGGCCACTGTGCTCCTAGTAAAAAAAGTTAGTCTGGAGCCCTGGAGGGGTGAAGGGGGGGGGGGGGTCACATCGTTTTTAACGTGCGGGTACCTTGTTAGCATCGATCCGCCGTGCAGCGTGACAGCAGTAGATGTAGCGGCTAACATTCAAGCAAACGCTAACCCCCAAACGCTGAGGACATCTGAACGCTGATTGGCCGAGACTCACACGCCCCATCAAAGATGTTTTATTGCAAAGAGCACCACTTCGCATTTTCTCCGCCCCTCACTGCAGTCTCAACGCCCCCCCCCCCCCCCCCAAAACAAAATCTCTTCGGATCTACACGATTCACGCGGACGACCTATTTTGATTTCAAAACGGTGAATTTCACCGAAAGGTGACGAGTGTGCAGGTACGTGGCGCCGTCTTCACGCAGCCGCAGTGTCTCTCACGCCTGGGCGACATGAACGGCGTGACCTGCTCTACGATGGAGGCCAGCCGCCCCAGTGCCAGGCCGCACTCGTCCCGCGTCACCACGGCGCTGCCCAGCTTCACCACGATGCGTTTGGCCTGCTTCAGCTCACTGCGGTGGGCGAGGGACTTGCCATGAGGACGTGGGACTGCAGGCAACAACAAAGACACCTTTAATTACACATCGGCAGAGCAGCAAGGCGCCCCTCTCAGCCGGGACTCACATTTAGCCGGAGCGTACGCTCTGATGGACACCGGACAGACGCTGGACTGACGGAGTCTGGATGGCGAGCGAGAACACGAGGCCAGCCGGGCAAGCATGGCGCTGACACTGGAGGGAGCTGTGAAAAACACACAGACGCTACGTCAGGTCACAGCGGTAAGAAGTGTAATAACCTACAGACGCTACGTCAGGTCACAGCGGTAAGAAGTGTAATAACCTACAGACGCTATGTCAGGTCACTGTAGTGAGAAGTGTAATAACCTACAGACGCTATGTCAGGTCACTGAGTTCTTCTCCTCCTCCAACACCAGCTGGTCTTTGATCTGGCGTTGGGCTGTGTGGAGCTCACTTTGGAGGGAGTTCTTCTCCTCCTCCAACACCAGCTGGTCTTTGATCTGGCGTTGGGCTGTGTGGAGCTCACTTTGGAGGGAGTTCTTCTCCTCCTCCAACACCAGCTGGTGTTTAATCTGGTGTTGGGCTGTGGAGCTCCCTTTGCAGGGAAGTCTTTTCTTGAGTCACAGCCGTGACTTTCTGCTTCCACCTGCAAAGGGATTCAGTGAGAGTTTCAGTTTCCTCCAGCTGCTCTTTGTTCTTGAGCTGGGCTGTGTGGAGCTCAGTTTTGAGGAAGGTGTTCTCCTCCTCCAACACCACCTGGGTGTTGTCCGGTGCCTTAAGACCGAGAGGCATCCGGTTCACCGTCTCGTTGAGAGAAGCAATGGTCTCCAGGTGTTCTTTGATGTTAACCTTGGCTGTGTGGAGATCTCTTCGGAGGGTGATCCTCTCATTCTCCAGGTCCTTGGTCGCATCCTGTACCTCCAAGATAAAATCAGTAGAATGCTGAGTCATATCAGCGATGGTCCTTGCATATCTCCTGTGTTGGAGCTTGGCTTCTTTCAGCTCTGTTTTGAGGATGGTGTTCTCCTCCAACATGTTGGCCGGTGCCTTTTGACCACGAGGCATCCAGTCCACTGCCGCATTGAGAGAAGCAATGGTCTCCAGCTGGTCTTGGATGTTAACCTGGGCTGGGTGGAGCTCAGTTTTGAGGAAGGTGTTCTTCTCCTCCAACACCACCTGGGTGTTGCCCGGTGCCTTTAGACCGACAGGCATCCGGTTCACTGTCTCCTTGAGAGAAGCGTTGGACTCCAGCAGGTCCTTGATGTTGACCTGGGCTTTGTGGAGCTCAGTTTTGAGGAAGGTGTTCTTCTCCTCCAACACCACCTGGGTGTTGCCCGGTGCCTTTAGACCGAAAGGCACCCGGTTCACTGTCTCCTTGAGAGAAGCGTTGGTCTCCAGCAGGTCTTTGATGTTAACCTGGGCTGTCTGGAGCTCACCTTGAAGGGAAGTTACTCTCTGCTTCCACTTCCAAAGGTCTTTCTTCAGCTTCTCTGATTTGTGCTGACAAATGTTGAGAGCCTCCTGGTCGGTGTTCTTCAGGGCTGGTGTTCCTCTCAATTTCTCATTCTCAGCAGTTAGCCGTATGTTTTCTAACCGCTCGAGGTTCAGAATGTTATCAAACTCGATCTTGGTGTTATCCTTCCACTCGGTCAGAGCCCTGACCGAGGCCTTCGCCCCGCGAAGGTCTTTCTCGAGTAGCTCAGTTCTCCAGGCCTGGATCTTCTGAGCGTCCTCGCTGGTGGTAACCTTCAAATCATGGATTATGCAGGGGTTCTGCGCGAAAGCCTCCGGCAGCTGCATTTCTCCAATCAGGTGGTCTTCTTGATAAACCGAACCTGCCGCATTTATCAAGTTGATCCTGATGTTTTCAAACTTTTCTTTTTCCTCGATATTCAGGGTGTTATCCATCTTGATCCCGTTGTTATCCATCTCGGTCAGAGCCCTGACCGAGATGGATAACAGTGGCTTAGACTTCCAATCCTGGAGCGCCTTCGCCATCTCTCTCTTGGTAACAACCATCCCTGTTACGGCCTAGAGATACTGGACCCCAAAGCAAAAGACTTAGAGAGATGATCACAAGCAAAAAGTTTATTCTTAGATAAGCAGAGGCAAAGAAAAAAGGCAGTGGAGGCAGGAAGCTGGCTGGCCCGACGTCAGAGACAGGAGGCAAAAACCCAGGATAGCAGCGAGACACACCGTAGGGTCGAACACAAGGAATTATCTGGCAGGGAAGTGGCAAGAGGACTAGGCCTTTATACACAGGTGATTAGGTGAGTGGAAACAGGTGTGCCTCGCTTGCTGCTGGGAGGAGCCAGCCAACTCCCTGTCACACACCAGGCCTGCAGAGGAAAACAGAGAAGGGAGGAGGAGACAGAAGAAAAACACAAAAAGGCACACAACAAAACCATAACTAAACTGAATCATCACAGTACCCCCCCCTCAACGGACGCCTCCTGGCGTCCTACCAGGCTTGTCCGGGTACCTAATATAAAAGTCCCTAAGGAGATCAGGGTCCAAAATAAGGGCGGAGATCCACGACGCTCCTCTAGCCCGTATCCTCCCAATCCACCAAGTACTGGAACCCCGGCCTCGCCTCACGCATCCAACAACCGCTGGACGGTGAAAGCAGGGTGATTGTCAATAATCCGGGCGGAGGAGGGGGCTCGGCCGGAGGACTCAGAGGACTGGAGGAAACTGGTTTGAGCAGTGAAACATGGAATGATGGGTGGACCTTCAAGCCAGCAGGCAGCTTGAGCCTAACCACAGCGGGATTAATAATCCGTTCAATCACAAACGGCCCAATGTACCTGGGTGCCAGTTTGCGGGACTCAGTCTGGAGTGGAAGATCACGGGAGGACAACCAGACCTTCTGGCCGGGCTGGTAGTCCGGGGCTGGAGTGCGATGGCGGTCTGCAAGTCTTTGGTTGCGAGCAGCAGTGCGAGTGAGAGCTGCCGGGCTTCCTGCCAGACTCTGCTGGCACGCAAGATGCCCTGCACTGAGGGAACTGCCACATCCCTCTCCTGGGTGGGAAAGAGAGGGTTGGAACCCAACAGAAGCCATGAATGGAGACATACCTGTGGAGCAAACCAGGGAGTTGTGGGCATATTCAACCCAAGGCAGGTGGGAGGCCCAGGAGACTGGATGGCGAGAAGAGACACAACGAAGGGCTGCCTCAGGTCCTGATTAGCACGCTCAGTCTGGCCATTGGTCTGCGGGTGGTAACCTGATGACAGACTGGCCGGCCCAACGCCTGGCAAAAGCCTTCCAAACTCGAGAGGCAAATTGCGGACCCCTGTCTGAAACAATGTCCTGAGGAATGCCATGCAATCTAAAACATGCTGGATGACTAGTGTAGCAGTCTCCAGAGCAGAAGGTAATTTAGGCAGGGAATGAAATGTGCGGCCTTGGAAGCGGTCAACAATAGTCAGGATAACTGTATTACCCTCCGATGGGGGAAGACCCGTCACGAAGTCCATGGCGATGTGAGACCAAGGCCGATAAGGAATGGGAAGAGGGCGGAGAAGGCCAGCAGGGGCGCGGTGGGATGCCTTACTGCGGGCGCAGACGGAGCAGGCGGCGACATACTCCTTGGTGTCAGAGGACATGGAGGGCCACCAGAAGCGTTGCTGGAGGAGGCCTAGAGTCCGAAGTGCTCCTGGATGGCAAGCTATCTTAGCATCATGTCCCCACTGGAGCACTGAAAATCTGGCGTGCGGTGGAACGAACATCCGACCCGGTGGACAATCCTCAGGAGCTGGATGGTCCTCTTGTGCCTCCTGGACCACCCTCTCAACTTCCCACCTGGCTGCTCCCACCACACAGGAGGATGGCAGAATGGTCCCCACGGAGGACTCCTCAACCGGAGGAGCGAACTGACGTGACAGGGCATCCGCCTTGACGTTCCGTGAGCCTGGCCGATAGGTGAGGTGAAGCTGAACCGGCCCAGAAAAAGCGCCCACCGAGCCTGGCGAGAGTTGAGCCTACGAGCAGAACGGAGATACGATAAGTTTCTGTGGTCAGTCCATACCACAAACGGGTGAGTCGTGCCCTCCAGCCAGTGCCTCCATTCCTGTAGGGCTAAGACTACTGCCAGCAACTCCCGGTTGCCCACATCATAGTTCCTTTCTGCGGGAGAGCCGGGCGGAAAAGAAGGCGAGGGATGCAACTTCTGGTCGGAGGCTGAGCGCTGGGAGAGGACTGCCCGACACCAGTGTCGGAGGCATCCACGACTCCGAAAGGAGCTGAAGAATCAGGATGAGACAACACAGGAGCAGAGGAAAACAAACACTTCAACCTAGCAAAAGCAGCCTCAGCTGCAGATGACCACACAAAGGGAACTTTAACTGAGGTGAGCTTGGTGAGTGGGGCTGCTCGACTATAGTCACGAATAAACCTGCGGTAAAATTGGCAAAACCAAGGAACCTTTGGAGTTGCTTTCTCGTTGTAGGAGTGGGCCATTCGGCCACTGCCATGACTTTGGCAGGGTCGGCTCTGACCTGCCACTTCTCGACCACAAAACCCAGAAATGAAACAGAGGAAACATGAAATGCACACTTCTCAGCCTTCACATAAAGTCTGTTTTCTAGCAGTCTCTGCAGCACCAACCTTGTGTGTTGGACATGTTCTTGGGGGTCACGAGAGAAAATGAGGATATCATCAAGATAAACAAAGACAAATCTGTTAAGCATATCACGAAGGACATCATTAATGAGTGCCTGAAACACAGCAGGGGCGTTAGTTAACCCAAAAGGCATAACAAGATACTCAAAATGTCCCAGGGGAGTCTTAAATGCAGTCTTCCACTCGTCTCCCTCCTTATCCTTACTAGGTGGTAGGCATTTCGGAGGTCCAACTTTGAGAAGATGGTGGCTTGATGGAAGCAACCAAAAGCTGAATCTATGAGCGGGAGAGGATATTTATTCTTCACTGTGATGTCATTCAAGCCCCTGAAATCAATACAGGGGCGTAGAGTCTTATCCTTCTTGGCAACAAAAAACCCTGCCCCAATGGAGCGAGAAGGCGAATGAGACCAGTAGCAACAGAGTCAGTGATATAAGTCTCCATGGCTTCCCTTTCAGGCCTGGAGATATTATATAGTCTGCTCAAGGCAAGGGAGCACCGGGAGCAAGTCAATGCCACAGTCATAAGGTCGGTGAGGTGGTAGAGACAGGGCACGATCCTTGCTGAAAACCTCCTGGAGGTCATGATACTCCGAGGAACTGACGTGAGGTCAACAGGCTTAGGGGAACAGGTTTGGAAGTAACAGTGGTGGGTATGGCAGAGTGCAAACAGTGAGTGGCAGAACAAACTCCAATTGATGATGGATAAGGTGGTCCAGTCTATGTGTGGGCTGTGGAGTTTAAGCCAGGAGACCTAACACAAGCGGAGCAAGGGGTGAGGAATGAGATAAAGGAAATGGTCTCATGATGATTACCTGAGAGTAACAGTGACACTGGGGCAGTACGGTGAGTTACACGGGCTAGAAGTCTACCATCAAGAGAAAAAATGTCCTTGGGCTCGGGAAGGGGTTCTGAGGAAGATTTGACTGGAAAACAACCTCAGAGTCAATAAAGTTCTCCAGCCCTGAATCTACTAAGACTTGGAGGAAGGAAACTTGTGCACAGGAAACAGTACCCTTTAACTGGAGGCGATTAACGAGGGCAGGGAGGCGGATGTATGGCTCACCAGCGCCCCTCCCCTGGCTGATGAGCCTGCTCTTTTGGCAGGACGGAACAGTTGGCTCGAATGTGGCCAGCCTGGCCACAGTATATGCAGAGCTTCTGGAGGAAGCGGCGTTCACGTTCGGCAGGTGAGAGCCTCATTCTCCCAAGCTGCATAGGCTCCTCTGGGCTTAGAGATGAGGAGGCTGATGGAAGTGGGTCCCGTAGGAAAAGGCTCCAGGCGTGGGTTAGGAGGTGCAGACTGTCCAGCCGGACGTGGTGACTTGGGTTGGGAAAGGGGAGGAATCTCTGCTTGCCTGTTCTCCCTCGCCTCTCACGAAGGCGATTATCTAAGCGAATGGCTAAAGAGATTAATTCCTCAAGGACGAGGTCTCATCTCGAGCAGCTAGCTCGTCCTTTAACTCCTCGTTTAATCCACGGAAAAAACTGTCTGTAGAGCCTCACCCCACCCGCTCTGCTGCAAGAATGCGGAAATCAATGGAGTATGTAGAGACTGACTCTGAACCCTGATGTAAAGAAAGGAGTCGATTACCGGCCTCCTTACCCTGAAGCGGGTGATCAAAAACGTTAAGCATTTCGGTCTCAAACACAGGAAAGGAGTTATAGATAGCTGGATTACCCTTGGCTATGACCACCGCCCATGCAGACGCTTTACCCGATAACAAACTCATAACGAAAGCTATCCTAGTTCTGTCAGAGGAGTAAGTTAAAGGCTGCTGATCAAAGACTAGGGAGCACTGGTGAAGAAACTGACTGCATGTCCCTGAATCACCTGAATACCTCACAGGGGTGGGGATGAATGGTTCACGGGTTGGCAGGATGAATGACTTGAATATCTGGAGCTGGAGGCGGTGAAGCAGGAGCTGGAGCCGTCAGAACGTTGAGCTGGGTGGAAAACTGGGTCAGGCGGCTGCTGAGCTGAGTTACACCGGCATCAAGGTTCTGGAGGGATTCCATGATTCCTTGCAGAGCTCGTTCGTGCTGCCCCACACGAGCTCCTTGTGAGGAAAGAGCCTGCTTAATTCTCTCAGTCTCTGCGGGGTCCATACTTTGGCCAGATAATTCTGTTACGGCCTAGAGATACTGGACCCCAAAGCAAAAGACTTAGAGAGATGATCACAAGCAAAAAGTTTATTCTTAGATAAGCAGAGGCAAAGAAAAAAGGCAGTGGAGGCAGGAAGCTGGCTGGCATGGAGACGTCAGAGACAGGAGGCAAAAACCCAGGATAGCAGCGAGACACACCGTAGGGTCGAACACAAGGAATTATCTGGCAGGGAAGTGGCAAGAGGACTAGGCCTTTATACACAGGTGATTAGGTGAGTGGAAACAGGTGTGCCTCGCTTGCTGCTGGGAGGAGCCAGCCAACTCCCTGTCACACACCAGGCCTGCAGAGGAAAACAGAGAAGGGAGGAGGAGACAGAAGAAAAACACAAAAAGGCACACAACAAAACCATAACTAAACTGAATCATCACAATCCCGATGTTTCCTACCCTTTCCTGCTCGATCTTCAACGTGGTCTTGTTCTTATCCATCAACTCGGTCAGATCCCTGACCGAGGCCTTTGCCCCGCAAAGGTCTTTCTCGAGTGGCTCAGTTCTCCAGGCCTGGATGTTCTGAGCGTACTCGCTGATGTTAACCTTCTTATCACGGATTATGCGGTTCTGCGCGAAAGCCTCCGGCAGCTGCATTTCTCCAGTGATCGTTGTTCGTTGATGCACGTCCTCCGTAGCTATCAATATGATCTTACTGTGTGCGGTTTGCTTCTCTCTTTGTGATTTGCTTCTCTCTGTGTGCGGCTTACTTCTCTCTGGGTGCGCTGTGCTGAAACTCTCCTCTAACTCTCAAAGAAACTGAAACGGTTCTCTCCTACTTATATACTTCAGTGATGTCACAGATCAAAGCCACAAAGACATCACAGGCAGAATGGCTCACACACTCGCTCACACACTCGCACACTCACTCGCTCACACTCACTCGCTCGCACACTCACACTCGCTCACACACACACTCACTCACTCGCTCACACACTCGCTCGTTCGCACACTCGCTCACTCACTCGCACGCTCGCTCCCTCGCTCCCTTCCTTCCTTTCTTTCTAGGAAGTCTCTTTAGGTTTTGTTACCTCTGCATCATGGGATCAAGTGTTGGTACCACTTGCTCCTCGGAGGCCAGTTGGAGATCTGGTTCTGGAGCTTCTTCAAGCTGGGACTGAAGAAGCTCTCGCTGGTCTGCCGCTCCTTTACTGGTCCTGCGGATTCTGCTGGAGTCTCTCTGTGGAGAGAGGAGGACACTTGGTTGAAGATAGATCGCTCTAGAGTTCTGGAGAGAAGAAGAGAGAAAGGTCTGTAGTCGTTGACTTCAGACGGGTTGAGGGTGGTTCCCTTCAGGAGACGGTTTACTCTCGCCTCCTTCAGAGGGTTAGGAAAACGGCCGGTTGAGAAGCAGCTGTTGATAAGATGGGTGAGAAAGGTTAGAAGGTCAGAAGCAACAGCCTGGAGAATGTGAGATGGGATGGGGTCAAGAGGTCAGGTGGTCGAGGCGCTGTAGGTTACTAAGGTAAGAACCTGATCAGGAGACAAGGAGCTGGAAGAGGAAAGAGACGGGGACGAAGAAGAAGTTAATGGAAGTGTAGTGATAGAAAGTGGATTAGTGAAGGAGGAGCGTATGTCGTCTATCTGGTTTGTAAAGGAGACGACAAAGTGGCTCGGTAGAAGTGTGGAAGGAGGGGGACAGGGGAGGTCAAGGAGGTTGGAAAAGATAGAGACGAGTTTAATGGGTTAGAGAAAGACGATTGAATTTAGTTTTTTGTAGAATGATCTTTTGGCGTCAGAGATAGAGGCAGCGAAGAAGGAGAGAAGAGATCGATCGGCTAGCAGGTCGTGTGCATGGTTACGTTTCCTTTTCGACGCTCGCGAGGCGTCTCTCTCGGCGGTAATGAGGAAGACAGCGGCAGAGACGACGTAGAATCAGCTGCAGGTGAAGAAGCCGAGTTGGGAAAGCCGATCAGCGTTATGAAAAAGTAGCGCTGGAAACGGTGGTCATTCTGACGGAGTCGATGAAAGTCACCGAGCTGCGTGAGCCTACAGGCGATGAGATGAACCCAAACACGAGGGCGTTAGATGTTCACGTTTGTGTGGTGTCCTTGGGGGGGCGGGGGGGTCTTTTAGTTGACTAGTTCCTGTTGGATTGCAGCAGCGTTCAAATAGTTAATAAAAGGCTTCCAGGTCTCTTCGAAGGATTCACTGGAATATCTGAGTCCAAATCTGATCTTTAAAAGTTTTATATGATTTAGGATCTCTTTAACTGTTAAACTGTTATGTGTCGGCGGAAGAATGTGTTTCCACTTCAAAAGTACGAGGTGTCTAGCTAACGGTGTCGTGAAGGCCGGGAGGCGTCGCCCTGCCAATGGCAGGTTGTGTGGGTGTGTAACGAGTCACGTGAAACCGCGAAAAGCCACAAAAGCTCAAGCGGGTAAACTCAGGCAAGTAAACGCAGCATAAGGCGCTGAGAGGATTCAGAGTTGATGTGAGATGGGATCGTTGAGAATTTAGTACCGATGACAAAGAAAAGACTTTAAGGTGTTTAAAGTTGAAGTCATACGCGGGTAAAGCCATGGAGATAAGCCGCTAAAACTCACAGGAGTAAACGCAGCTTAAGGCGCTGAGAGGTTTCAAACTTTTATTTTGTTTTGTTTTATTCTTTTTTTTTATTTTCATGATTTTGTATTGATTTCGCAAACACAGGAATGATGAATAATGCCACTTCCAAGAAGTTGGGGTATACAGAATGTTACATTCAGTCGTTTGGAAAAATACAAATACAAAATCAGATGGAACCTTTGAGAATTTAGTACCGATGTCAAAGAAAAATACTTTAAGGTGTTTAAAGTCATACGCGGGTAAAGCCATGGAGATAAGCCGCTAAAACTCACAGGAGTAAACGCAGCTTAAGGCGCTGAGAGGTTTCAAACTTTTATTTTGTTTTGTTTTGTTTCATTCTTTTTTTTCCTGATTTTGTATTGATTTTGCAAACACAGGAATGATGAATAATGCCACTTCCAAGAAGTTGGGGTATACAGAACGTTACATTCAGTCGTTTGGAAAAATACAAATACAAAATCAGATGGGACCTTTGAGAATTTAGTACCGATGTCAAAGAAAAAGACTTTAAGGTGTTTAAAGTCGAAGTCATACGCGGGTAAAGCCATGGAGATAAGCCGCTAAAACTCACAGGAGTAAACGCAGCTTAAGGCGCTGAGAGGTTTCAAACTTTTATTTCGTTTTGTTTTGTTTTATTCTTTTTTTATTTTCATGATTTTGTATTGGGGGGGGGGGCTTTAATCAGTGTTGTCACGAATGCCAATATATAGGAGACAACAATTTCAGTTTCTTAGAGCATTATTGAGTATTTCGGCACAACACACACAGAGAACCAAAGCGCACAGAGAACCAAAGTGCACTCAGACAAGATCAACTTGTTAGCTACAGAAGACATGTATCAACAAACAAGTCATTGGAGAAATGCAGCTTTTCGCGTAGAAACCCTGCATCATCCATCAAGAGAGCGTTACCACCAGCGAGGACGCTCAGAAGACCCACGCATGGAGAACTGAGCCACTGGAGAAAGCCCTTTGCGGGGCTAAAGGTCTCGGTCAGAGCTACGACCGAGATGATGGATGAGATCAAGTTTTATAGAACCCTGAAGATCGAGGGAGAAACATCAAGATCGAATTGATAAATACGGAGGCTTCCGTTAATCAAGAAAAGTAATACTGGAGGTATGCAGCTGCCCAAAACATTTGCGCAGAACCCCTGCATAATCAACCAGAAGGTTGTTACCATCAAAGAGTGGGCTGAATTGATCCATGCGTGGACGTGGACAACTCAGCCACTCAACAAGCCCTTTGCGGGGCAACAGGCTCGGTCAGGGATCTGACCGAGATTATGGATAACAACAAGATCAAGTTTGATGAAACCCTGAGGATCGATCCGCAGGAGAAGGTGGGAGACACCAAGATTAGTTTTATAAATACGGAGGATTCCGTTGATCAAGAAAAACATTTAATCTGAGATATGCAGCTTTTCGCGTAGAAACTCTGCATCATCCATCAAGAGAACGTTACAACCAGTGAAGACACTCAGAAGACCCACGCATGGAGAACAGAGCCGCTGGAGAAAGCCCTTTGCGGGGCGAAAGGTCTCGGTCAGAGCTACGACCGAGATGGTGGCTAACAACAAGATCAAGTTTGAGAACACTTTGAATCTCGAGCCGGTGGAAAATAATCGTCTGTGACTAAAGAAAAGACTTCCCTCCAAACGGAGCGGTCAACAACAAAGACCAGCTGGAGACATAGCAGCTCTGAACGAGACGGTGAAACAAAGGCCGCTCGACCTCAAGGCCGCTCGACCTTTTGTTTTGTTTTGTTTATTTTCTTTTATGATTTTGTATTGATTTTGCAAACACAGGAATGATGAATAATGCCACTTCCAAGAAGTTGGCGTATACAGAACGTTACATTCAGTCGTTTGGAAAAATACAAATACAAAATCAGATGGGACCTTTGAGAATTTAGTACCGATGTCAAAGAAAAATACTTTAAGGTGTTTAAAGTCAAAGTCATACGCGGGTAAAGCCATGGAGATAAGCCGCTAAAACTCACAGGAGTAAACGCAGCTTAAGGCGCTGAGAGGTTTCAAACTTTTATTTCGTTTTGTTTTATTCTTTTTTTTATTTTCATGATTTTGCAAACACAAGAATGAAGAATAATACCACCGCCAAGAAGTTGGGGTATACAGAACTTTACATTCAGTCGTTTGGAAAAATACAAATACAAAATTAGGAAGGAGGGAGGGAGGGAGGGAGGGGGGAGGGTAACTAGAAAATTACCCACAAGCCTCCCAAAAAAAAGGCACTGGTAATGGTACTCCTGGTTTACTGGGATGGGGTTCGATACCCTGAAGTGTCGGTAATCGGCTCACTGTTGAGAATGAGAAACTGAGATCTGCCTTGAAGAACACCAACGACCAGGAGACTCTCAACATTTATCAACAGAAAACCGAGAAGATCTATTTATTTAATTTAACTAATTTAACTTATATCTCCTCCGTGAATCGCCACCTTAACGTGGTGGAGGAGTTTGAGAGGCTCAGTGATCCCGGGAGCTATGTTGTCCGGGGGTCTCCCAAGGCAAACAGGTCTCGGGTGAGAGTCCAGACTAAGAGCGGTTCAAAAACCCTGATGAATAGCAGCACACGGTCTTCAGCTACCTCGCCCGGACAAGGGAAACCGGGGCACCCTCCCGGAGCCAGACCCAGGAGGGGAGCTCGTCGGCGAGCGTCTGGTGGCCGGGCCTTCGCCTATGGGGCCCGGTCGGGCTCAGCCCGAAGAAACAACATGGAGCAGCAACCCTGTGGACCCACCACCCGCAGGGACAATCATCGGGGTCGGGTGCTATGTAGACCGGGCGGCAGGCTGGGCGGGGGGCCTGGGCGAGCCGATCGCCGGTGGCATAGACGAGCTCTAGGGACGTGGAACGTCACCTCGCTAGCGGGGAAGGAGCCAGAGCTGGTGCGGGAGGGGGAGCAGTACCAACTAGATCTAGTTGGGCTCACCTCCACGCACAGCGCTGGCTCTGGAACCAAGCTCCTGGAGGAGGGTTGGACTCTCTTCTTTTCTGGAGTTGCCCAGGGTGAGAGGCGCCGGGTGGGAGTGGGGATACTCACAAGCCCCCGGCTGAGCGCTGCTGTGTTGGAGTTTGCCCCGGAGAACGAGAGGGTCGCCTCCCTGCGCCTACGGGTTGCGGGGAGTAAGGCTCTGACTGTGGTTTGTGCTTATGCACCAAACCGCAGTTCAGAGTATCCGGCCTTCCTCAAAAAGGAGAAACACACTCTGATAATTCTCTAAATGGGATCAAACGTTTTGCCGTCTGCACACGTCCTTCACGGGCCGGCAGTTCTACCCACGACTCAGCTTCTGGGCCCAGAAGAGTCACAGCTGGTACCACGAGTTATGCGTTTCTCCTCCGTTCTCTGCTTCTGTTGTTCATCGTCAGCGTTTTCTCCTGAAGGTGTGAGACACGGAATGCCTCCCGAAGGCATCGTTCAAGACGAAAGGCGTGTTTTTGGAGGAACGGTACTTACCTCCTGCTGTGAGGGCAGCAGCGTCTGAGCGGTCAGCGCCACGTGTTCCTGCTCCGTGACGGCGAGCTGCAGCTGGGAGACGCCGTCGAGCAGGAAGCGCCGCTTGTCTTCTGCGTGAGCGGAGCGGCCGGCGAGGGTTCTGCAGGTACATTGTTGGTGCAACAAAGACAAGGAGAGGATGTGAGAGCAGACTCGTGCTAGAAAAACTTACACAAGCACATTGTTTTCCTACGTGGCAAGTGTGAGTGATTTAAAGGATTAGTGGCGTTCACTAATTTATACATGATGATATCCACGAGGAGTCAGAAACTTACATTATCGTCAACAAAAATAAAAAATATATACGAAGACAAAGGTATGTAAAAGGAATATTCTGTTGACCATTTAACATCATCAATGATCATCATCATCATCATAGCGTGGCAATTTACAGAGAGGTTTGTTCAATTTTGGTGTCATTTTTTAGGACGACAACAAAAGCAAGTGACGAGACGAGATGCAAGTGAGAAAAACAGTTAATTGTGTCCGCTCAACATTGTTTATGACTTAAGAACAGGTGGAAAAAAAGTGTTGCAAGGATAAAAACAAACGTTTGTTCCTGTACTACTCATTTCAGCCACAAGAGGGTGATCATGCTCTAAATAAGTCTTATCCGGGTCGGTTTTAATGTGTTTCTGCCCATTTATATATTTTGTGTGACCAAGTTGTGTACCACTATTGTCGTGGCTTTCTTTTGGCTGGACATCTGACATCAGGGAGAACCTGAAGGTTTTTAGTCCTGATTCGTGTTACACTTCAGCTTGTGTTCTTGCATGAGGCCCATTGGGTTTCAGGTGTGATGGTAGTATAAAAATAAGATGTAACTGTCAAAGCTACCTCCATGCACCCAAGTAGAGTAAACATTGTATTTGCATAGGGCATATAGGACGGCTTAGAGATTTGCAGTGTGATTGAGGTCTGTAGTGGCTCCGGACGGACTGACCTCAGACCGTGTGCGTACTCGGCATGCGTCTCTGCTGCGTGGTCTTTGTAGCCCAGTGTGATGAAACCACTGGCGCACTCTCTGAGGGTATCACAGGCGGCCATCAGCCTCTGGACCGCCTCGTTGCTAAATCTCTTCCCGGGTTCACCGCCACCAAGGGCACGTATAGATTCAACGGCACCCCTGGAACACAACAAAGCGCATAGGACCAGGATGTACATTCCCTTCACCCACTGGATAGTGCAGCTCAAAAATGACAAAGACATCCTCATAGAAAAGGACAACACAGAGCTCTGTTACCTCATCTCTAACGAGGTGATGAAGAATATAATTTCTGGGGCTCGGTTTACTCGCCGCTCCAGAACCAGCTTCAGGGCGACACAGCCTCGTTTTATAATCTGTTCAGCCTGCCGAAGAAAAGAAAAGAAGGTCATTGTTGCGTCGAGGGCTTTTAGAAGGTTGTGTGTCCGTACCTTGGTGTGTGCGTCTTGGTCCCTCTGGCCCACCACAGCTCTGACATTGGTGAGGGTGAGCTGGTACCAGAACTCCTCATCCCCTCCCAGAGCGTGGGCTTCGTCCAGCAGAATCAAAGCCTGAGCAAAGTTCTGCTCCTCACAAGCCAGCACGGCCAGGCTGAGCAAACTTCTAGCCATCGTCGTCAGGTCTCTGAGCTCCTGGACGGAAGGAGATGGAGTCAGGGTTCATACACATTTTTACCCATAGATTTCGAGGACTTTTCCAGGACTTTAAAACAAATTTCCATGACTAAAAGTTTCGTGAAATCTCGGTGTATACATGAAAAAGTGACAACATTTAGTATTGACACAAATGAATGAGATAGAATAGTTTGATTAAAAGAATAAATATTTCTATAAATGTTTATTCTTTGAATCAAACTTTTGTCATTTACTTGCAAATCCATCTGTTTGAATTGTAAATAGTTGTTCAATAGTTGTGACATCGGCACTTTGCTTGAACACGTTGGACAACGAGAGACTCTTGAAGTGAAGGAGCCCCAATGAGCAGCGATATGAGCCTTTGTGACGCTCGGCGTAGCAGTTGCCCTTGCTGTGGTGAGCTAGCTGGTGATGGGGGTTGCTGTAGCTTCTAGCTGTAGCTCTGCTAGCTGTAGCCTATAGCTGTGTAGCTTCCAGATCTGTAGCTTCTAGCCCTGAAGCTTCTAGCCATGTAGCTTCGAGCTGTGGCTTCTAGCTGTGTAGCTTCTAGCTGTCTAGCTTCTAGCGCTGTAGCTTCTAGCTGTATAGCTTCTAGCTCTGTAGCTTCTAGCTCTGTAGCTTGTAGCTGTCTAGCTTCTAGCTCTGTAGCTTCTAGCTCTGTAGCTTGTAGCTGTCTAGCTTCTAGCTCTGTAGCTTGTAGCTCTCTAGCTTCTAGCTGTGTAGCTTCTAGCTGTCTAGCTTCTAGCTCTGTAGCTTCTAGCTGTCCCTGAGCTACTGTTGCTATGGCAACCAAACTTTTCAGTTAAGCAGCGTTTTGAAGTGTTTATGGAGCAATCCAATTCACTTCCTTCTCAGCTCTGTAGCTTGTAGCTCTGTCGCTTGTAGCTGTCTAGCTTCTAGCTCTGTAGCTTCTAGCTCTGTAGCTTGTAGCTGTCTATCTTATAGCTTGTAGCTCTGTAGCTTCTAGCTCTGTAGCTTCTAGCTGTCTAGCTTCTAGCTCTGTAGCTTCTAGCTCTGTAGCTTGTAGCTGTCTATCTTATAGCTTGTAGCTCTGTAGCTTTCTAGCTTCTAGCTCTGTAGCTTCTAGCTCTGTAGCTTCTAGCTGTCTAGCTTCTAGCTCTGTAGCTTGTAGCTGTCTATCTTATAGCTTGTAGCTCTGTAGCTTCTAGCTATCTAGCTTCTAGCTCTGTAGCTGTCTATCTTATAGCTTGTAGCTCTGTAGCTTCTAGCTCTGTAGCCTCTTGCTCTGTAGCTTGTAGCTCTCTAGCTTCTAGCTGTGTAGCTTCTAGCTGTCTAGCTTCTAGCTCTGTTGCTTCTAGCTCTGTAGCTTCTAGCTGTCCCTGAGCTACTGTTGCTATGGCAACCAAACTTTTCAGTTAAGCAGTTAAGGTGCGTTTTACTCGCTACTATTTATTATATATATATAATAAATAGTAGCGAGTAAAACGCACCTTTACTGAAAAGTTTGGTTGCCATAGCAACAGTAGCTCAGGGCCATTTACACTTTTCCCCATTGAGTTCGTACTGTGGAGTGAATAGAAACAGAACGCTCAGCTACTGGGTTTTTAGGAGCGTTTTGAAGTGTTTATGGAGCAATCCAACTCACTTCCTTCTCAGCTCTGTAGCTTGTAGCTCTGTAGCTTGTAGCTGTCTAGCTTCTAGCTCTGTAGCTTGTAGCTGTCTAGCTTCTAGCTCTGTAGCTTGTAGCTGTCTAGCTTCTAGCTGTCTAGCTTCTAGCTCTGTTGCTTGTAGCTGTCTAGCTTCTAGCTCTGTAGCTTCTAGCTGTCCCTGAGCTACTGTTGCTATGGCAACCAAACTTTTCAGTTCAGCAGTTAAGGTGCGTTTTACTCATAACTATTTATTTATTATATATAAATATATAATAAATAGTAGCGAGTAAAACGCACCTTTACTGAAAAGTTTGGTTGCCATAGCAACAGTAGCTCAGGGCCATTTACACTTTTCCCCATTGAGTTCGTACTGTGGAGTGAATAGAAACAGAACGCTCAGCTACTGGGTTTTAAGGAGCGTTTTGAAGTGTTTACGGAGCAATCCAACTCACCTCCTTCTCATCTCATGATGAGAGTCTAGAGCTGAAGGTAGAGAAAAGGTTTACAGGCTGCAAGGGAAGCAGTCAGTGATCCTGGAAACAGGAATTTAGTTACAAGATAACTAAACTCCTGATTTAGTAAATATGTACTTTGTCAATAGATTTCTGATCCCCTTGGAGTGAGAGAAAAACACAATTCCCTGAGAGCAGGAGCTCACCTCAGCCACACAGTGGGCCTCTGCCAGCAGCTGCCTGGCTGCCTGATGGAGTCCGAGACCGAGGCAAACATCAGCTTTGTCCAGCCAGATGTGCTGAGCACTCACTTCCCTCTTCTGCTGCCCAAAGCCAACCACTCCATCCCCCTCCACCTCCTGAAAGATCACCAAAATGGACAATTAGCTTTTTTATATACATTAAATGGTAAACAGATATAATACAGGGGTCATACACATGTCGACCAATGGGTGTCCAGGACTTTTCCACGACTTTAAACCAAATTTCCATGACCAAACATTTTGTGAACCTCGGTGTATACATAAAAAAGTGATACAATTTATTATTTAAACGAACTATGAGAATTCCAAATCATACAGTATATAACCCTAAATGACACAAATGAATGAGACAATAGTTTGATTAACCCTTTGTGTTGCCTTCGGGTAATTTTGACCCGAATCAATATTACACCCTCCCCCGGCCTTCGGGTTAATTTGACCCCATTCAATGTTTAATGTCGGTGTTCTTTCGGTAGTCAACAAACAAACATAAAGTGCCTCACACTTAAACTTGGAAAACAATATTAATTCTAATAATTTTCTGGAGGTTTTAATTGCTGGCGTCAAATTGAACCCAAAGGGTAAAATATGTTAGTAAATATAAAGGTAACAGAAGGGCGAAACATTGAATCGGGTCAAAATGACCCAAAGGCGGGGGGAGGGTGTAATATTTAATCGGCAACACAAGGGTTAAAAGAATAAACATTTATGTTTTTTCAGTTCAGGTGCGTTCACTTGCAGCGCGGAAAAGTATCAGAGCGTTTGCCGGCTTATATTTAGAGCGTCATTCTTTTAAAAGCATATTAATTGTTTAAAACTCAGCGTAAATGCACATATGAATACAACACATGTCCAGGATTTTTCCAGGTTTTCCATGACGTACGAACCCTGACAATAATGTTTGAACTGCCAACTTGTGATAGATTTAAGACACACGGGTATACAAGTTAATAACAGATATATCTCTGTTGTGAGGAGCAGGCTGACCTGATTGGCCCCTTGGTGAAGGCCTCTTCCCTCGTGTGAAACAGCAATCGCTCTGTGGCACCTGAACCATGAATATAATATCACAGGTCGTTAAAAGCTCAACGCACAGCCAATGAATATGTGCGGCCGCGTCGTCGTACCTCGATCTGTTCTTGTTCTTGGATTCGACCAGGGGCGGCTTGTCCATAAGGGCGATTGGGGCGACGCACTGCCTCGGGGGAAAAGAAAAAAGTCGCATTCTACCACTAGACGTCTGCTCTGCCTCTGTATGTCATTGTCCAATCAGGTAACAGTCATTCAGTCCGCCTAAAGTCGTGCTTCAAATGGCCCCGCCCCTTCTGGGGCGACTTTGGGCGAAATGAAAATCGCCCCAGACCTCTCCCATTGACTCCAATGTTAAACCCATTTTTTTCACAAAACAGAGCTCTCAATGCATTCTCTATGGCTTCCGGGAGGAGTCGCCCCTCCAGGTCTTGTCATCAGTAATCGACGTAAAAGCGTCTCAGTACGTCATACAGCTTCGACAGAGGCGTATTCAGTCGAGATGGCCAGTGCTCAGGGCAACAGCAGCGATTCAATTTTTTCTTTGAAAGAGACTCCTTTCGGTCGGCGTAACAATGAAGACACATTGGCAACAATATAAGTCGGACCTCCTAGAGCAGCGGTCGCCAACACGTCGATCGCGATCGACCGGTTGATCTCGGAGACGTTCGCTGTCACTCTCCAAAATAAAATGAAAATAAAATCAGAAACACATTGTTCCTCATTCTCGAACATTTTCTAAAGTGTCTTCTGAAACGTTTTCTTCCTGACTGGAAGATCGACGTCAGAAAAGATCTCCGCCTGATTTTAATGAACGCCTGTAAACGGGTTCTCTGACAGCCGTGTTGTCAGCTGTGCTCCTGAAAGAGGAACGTAGGACTACAGGTGAGGCGCAGGGGAAATGCAGAAAGACCTTTATTGATAACTTCACATGTTACACAAGGTCAAAGTACAAAGACATAAAACTAAGTCATCAATAAATAAATGTTGAGATGCCTGTACCTTAGTGTAAATGTTTACGTTACGGCATTAACAAGTTGCGCCTGCGCATGCGCGACAGCCGAGATTCTTGGCGACTTGCCAGGTCTTACCTCCGTGACTTCGGCTTTTCTGGTGTTGCCCTTCAAAACAAAAGCTCAACATTGAGCTTTTTTCTTGTCTGGTGGAGCAATCTGGTTTACTTGAAAGTGATTGCAATTGCATTTATTCTATTATTTGAAAAAGCTCAGATGCAGGAGTCACAAATGGGGATCTGATATTTATTATTATTATAATTATTTAAATCTTGTTGAAAAAAATCACCAAATCAAAGACCAGGAGCTGGATTACTGACAGCAGCTAACAGACGGCCTCAGACTGTCTGTGCTTATGAACTAACTACAAGCTCACAGGCAGAGTTCAGTCACAGCCGTCACACTGACTGGAGTCACATGACTTGATGGCATTGTGATGATGCTACACATAGACAGCTGTCTGAAGGTCTGTGGTTTTGGGTTAATCATTATCAAAAAAATTGCCCCCCCTGAGAATTTTTTCAGGAGCCACCACTGCATCTCACAGACCTATTCCTTCACATACATCTGTTGAATAACTTGAGTGAACTTATAGAATAACGTTATGACTTCTACCGTGTGACCAAACATCTGTAATATTTACATCAAAACATCTGCTGAGACAAACAAAGGAGTGAGCCGCAATGAGCCGCAGTCATTGAGAGGAGACGCTGTGAAACCACCCGAGGACACGAGTGATGACGTCATCGCCGAGGCGTTGTGAACGAGCAACAACCAACGTGGACACGCCCACACTTACCAACTGAGTCTGGCTGGTTGCCGACTTCCTGTTCTACAAACTGGTTTCTTGTTCTGTGGCAACAATATTAAGGTGTGAGATCATGGAATTATTCATGGAGTAATTGAACAACTTCTGACCTCCACATATGAATTATACTTGTAGTCTAGCTTTAAAATACATGTTGCGTGTCGACGTGAAGAGGAGTCACAAGCTTACGCCTCTGAGCCCTCGTGCTCGTGGAGAATAACAGGAGACGGTATTCATCATCACTACTGGTTGCTCGCTGCCTCGGCATTTCATGTCAGATCCTGTTGTCGTGTTCCACTTGAGACAGCTGCTTTGCATCAGAGCGCCGACTTCGACCCAGAGAGTTACATGTAGAGATGGCGTCTGCAGCAGAGAGATTTATAACAACATGAAGGCATGCAGAGGGCGAGCCGGGGGAACGTTAGACTCTGTGAGGGAGAGGCTCCTGACTGACTGCTTCTACCTGCTCGGCTGCTTTAATGACAGGCAGCAAACTGGTTCAGGAGGACAAACAAATCACTGGGACAAACCTCAGCAGGCAAACTGGATTTGAGGAAGACGGGTCCAGAGATCCTGCAGCTCCTCTTTTATGAGGACTCCACTCCTCTTGTCCTGGTCTTCAGGGGACATCTGCTTTAATCCCAACCAGCTGCTGGACATCTGCAGAGTACATTATAAACAGTGACTTCAGACTGAAATCAACTTTCATTACTGGACACGTTCAGAGTCTGACTGAATGTATTTCTTGCTCTTCATGTACAAACACAAATACAAAACAACATTTGTAAACAGCAGGAGAGTTGTGCATTGGTGAGAGCAAATGGTTGAATAAATATGGAATGTTTAACAGGGTTCACACACATGTTGACCAATGGGTGTCAGGACTTTAAACCAAATTTCAAGGACCAACTGTTTCGTGAAATCTCGGTGCATACATGAAAAAGTGAGAAAATGTCATATTTCAACTAACAAGGAGAATTCTAAAGCATACAGTATATAACCTTAAATGACAAATGAATGAGCAACAATAGTTTGATTAGTTTATACTTTTGATCAAACTATTGTCCCATTGATTTAAATCCATCTGTTGTGACTAGAAATGGTGGTTCAGGCTTTGGTCAGACAGAAAGACATGGTTCAACACGACAAAATGACTCTTGATCGGCTCAACAGCGAGATGAGCTGCCAACATTCTCAAAGAGCAGGCTGGCATCTTCGGATGATTTTAAAATGTAACATCACCTCCAGTCAGGGCTTCACTTTGTGACAGCGCATCTGCCTGAGCGAACAGAAATGCTGCGCAGCGTAGCAGCTGCCCTGCTGTGAGCTGGCTGATGTTATGCTCCTAACGCTCCAGCTAAGTAGCTGCTAACGCAGCTCCGCTGTAATACTAGCAGCAGCTCTCAGCAGCTCTCTGATGTCTGCTTCCTTTAACGCTCGTTAATGCCTCTCTCATGTTTGACATGTCAATGTTTGCCACAGAGTAGCCAGCATGGTTAAAGCTACACTTCTCTGGCATAGGATTATGATGCTTCTAAGCTACTGTTCTATGGCCACCAAACCCTTCAGTTAAGGTGCGTTCAGTTGCAGTGAAAAACAATAGAAAGTGAGAGCGTATGTCCAGCTTATATTTTGAGCATCTTTCTTTTACAAATATTTTAAACTCAGCATGAAAACAACATTTATATTGGTAGTTCGTTAGCTGCTCATTGAAAATGTTTTTTTCTTGTTCATATTGTGCCGTTCACAAATAATTTACTTTTATATTTAACTTAAATTCTGTGTTCCTGGTCATCAATTTGAAAGCTGGACCAAAGTGTTTTGATTTCATTCAATTAGAATTAGGCCAAATAAAAAGCCTCAAGCTGTAAGTCCAGTCTGGACCGTCGTTTTCTCTCAACCTCAATAGGGAGATCTCGCCTGTCATGAAGACAGAGGTCAGGGATCTCGGGCTCAAAAAGGTTGATGACCACTGCAATAAGAAGAACAAAAATTAAGATATTTTGTATTATTATATTATAAAATAGCTATAACTTTGTAATTATGTTTGGGGCTTAGCACACACTCATGTGTATATATATATATATATATCTGCCGATCCGATAATACCGATCACTGTGTCGATTGAAGGATTCTATTTATTGTGAAGCATTATTTCTGAAATGAATTATTCTTAACAACATTTGTTTTGTATTTTAAGTCTTTAAAATTAAAATACATTACTAAACTTAAATTGAGTACATTAAAATTGTTTGATTGCTATTGAAATTTCAGATATATGGAACACATCCATCATTCATTTCCTGGAACTCTTGAAATCTATATACAGGACTTTAAATAATCAAATGTGCTTTTTAACATACAAAGTCTGACTTTTATTTTAAACTCTTCCTTGGTACAGTAAAAGTTTTATTTGAGAATTTAAGCTAAATCTCAGAAACGATCTATAAAGATACAAAATCAGTTCATTGTTTACTTTTATATATGTATGATTTGACATCTTATTTTGAAAACCGGATGTTGTGTCACGTGGTTCTTTCCGCGAACTTTGCAAAACCGGATGTGTGTGAATCCTTCCGCTAACTTTATCAAAACCTCGCCGATCGAATGTTTACCGTGAGCATCAGTCTATAGGGGCAGACATGTGAGAATGACCAGAGATTCAACTCGGGGCGGGACGCCTCGTGGTGAGGATCCTCGTTTTGAGCGGATCAAAACCGATAATCGGGATATGGATCGGCGCTGATCAGATCATCCTAATATATAAAACTGCCTGTAGTAATGATTGTAATTGCCAATATTCAGGTTTATTGATTAATTAATGTTCTTCTAACGTTACCCTGCTATGCGTTTGCATCATAGAAGACTGAAAATAAGAATATATATCACCGGCTTTTATTTTGGCATTCGTTTAAGCACTTCCGTTATCTTGTTTTTGGATTCAGAAACGGAAAACAAAAGTAGTTTCCCGTTTTTGGTTTCAAACAGAACACGAACAAACCACGGTATTTACGTATTTTGAATGAAGCATCAAACAAACGAACAAAGCTCCCCGGACCCTCCACGTGCAGATCCCGTAACACGCGGCATGGAGGCGGGATGAAGAAGAAGAAGCACCCACCTGATGCGCGTCGCTCGTGTTCTCTGAGCTGAGACACGGTGTCCTCATAAGCTGCTGTCAATGTGTCCAACAGCCCAAAAGACTCTTCGGCGCGTGGACTCTGCTTCACCAACAGCCTCAGCATTTCTCCCGGACACGGAGACCGAGGCTCGTGGGACTCCATCTTTGAACGACGCACCATCACGTGGTCACTGAGAATCTCACAGAGCCGAGGCGCCAGTTGCTTCTCCACCGCGTGGCCCAGTGCATGATGGAAACGCCTCGCCCTCACGGAGAGCTGATTGGCTCTTAGATTCTTCTTCTTTTGTTTTATTTGTTTTAGGCGGCTGGCATCCAAACTGGTGCATTACCGCCACCTGCCTTTCTTTGCGAACTACAAATAGCAAGCCCTTTATCCTCAAAAGAAAAGAAATAAAATAAACTAAACTAAGAAGGAGCCCTGTCAATTGCCCTACATTCTTCTATTCAACCCTGTCTCCTTCAGCTACCGCAGCACCCTTCCTGCCCCCAAGGATGCATCCTCAATCCTCCTCAGCCTCCTCTTCAACACCTCGCTCGTTTCATTTCTGGCAATGCCACATGACATGATCCACCGTTTCTGCTGTCTTGCAGGACTCGATCGGTTGGGTGTTTTTTAATTAATTGCATTGTTTTGTTTAGCTTTGTATGTCCAATCCTGAGTCTACTCAATATGTTTTCTTCTCTAGTGCTAAATATTGTTGTCCTCCCCTTGTTAACATCCTTCTGAATAGTATACAGATGTCTTCCTGTGCCTCCTGCCTCCCAACTGTGCTGCCATTCCTTAATCATGTTTACCTTTATTATTGATTTAGCTTCTGATTTGCTAAATAAAATATCCTTCTTGTTCTGACATTCCAATGCTTGCTTTGCTAGTTTATCTGCTGCTTCATTTCCCTTTACCCCTCTATGTGCGGCACCCACATGAATGCTACCAATACCCATATGATTAAGACGGAAAAGTGCTTTGTGTATTTCATTGATTAAGTCCTGCCTGCTGTTAGATCTGAGTGATTGTAATGACAATAATGTTCAACTGGAATCCGAACAAATGATGACCTCATATCTGAACCTCCTCCACCCACTGTAGTGCTGCTAGAATGGCCAATGTCTCGACTGGATACACCGACAGATGGTCTGACGATCTCCGTTTTACTTCATAACGAAAAGATGGGCTGGTGACCGCAAAACCGGTTCTACCTGGACTAGGATCTTTCGATCCATCCGTGTATGCCGGAGTAAATGATTTATATGTCGTCTTTAGCCTATCCTCCACCATTCCTGCAATATTATCAATGCTTTTAAGTGCTTGGGTTTTGTTCAGAGTGAGAAAAAATGGATCAACTAATACTGAGGAAAATAACCAAGGAGGTGTTACCGATAGCGACGCGGTAGCAGTGGATTTGATCTGATTCAACCCCATCTCCCTTGCAGATTGTCCACTCCATAGCAGCCCCGTTTGTCCCTTTGGCTTTCCCAACACGGCATGAGCCCCTTTGTGGTTGGCTGCTTGTCCACGGAATGCCCTTCAGATTGGCCCAATAGCTCAACATTAACTGTTTACGTCTCAAATGCAGCGGCATCTCACCCACCTCCACCTGGAGAGCAGACACAGGACTTGTTCTCAAAGCCCCACAACAAAGTCTCAGAGCCTGAGACACCACATCCAACTTTTTAGTGATGTTTTTGCCGCAGTTCCAAACGCTATACAC
>NC_079395.1:1592622-1616754 GCF_029220125.1 Pseudoliparis swirei
GCAGGATCTCGTGTCTCAGTCTCTGCTTGCCAGGCATACAGGCGCTTGTGGTGTGATCATCATCTCCGCCCTTGATTCTGTATGTATGAGTGGCCACACACACACACACACACACACACACACACACACACACACACACACACACACACACACACACACACACACACACACACACACACACGCACACACACACACACACACACACACACACACACACACACACACACACACACACACACACACACACAGTTTACGTCTTCATCGACACCACTGGCACCATACCTACTCAAACTCATGAGAGCCAGGGCTCCAAATCGACAAATGGTAGCATTTACTATCTAAATTAGACACAGTCTGATAAATTTTCATCAACTTCGCACATGTAGCGACCAATCAAGTTAGCGAATTTTATTTTTTGTTATTAAATATTTTTGTGCTGACAAACTGTTCGACACTTTATTACTATAGTTAGCGGTAATGCCTGAATGACTAGTTTGCTTTAACCGACATTAACTCAGAAGAAGAAGAAGGAGGCGAAAACAGAAGAAGAAGAAGAAGAAGGCTAGCCTGTGTGTGAGGCAGGAGAGATGACCATGAGTTATATGGCTAATGTGTGAAAAGAGAAGTGGGACTTGGGGTTCTCCAAAGATGTTACATATTGATTGTCTCCTGTAAACAATGAATGGACAATGGCGAAGCGGACTATCAGTTCGTACTCTTCCTAAACCTAATAGTAGAAGACAAATCCAGAAATGGAGTCCGACTCAGATTGCAGAGGGAAGCGGTGGTATTGAAAAGCAGAAGTTCAGCTTTCATGATGAAGTGGCTATGAGTTCACCTGGCTGAGGGTATTTCAGGAGACCAATTCAATGATCACATTCTGTCGATTCCCACAACATAAGAACACAAATGTGCTGATAAATTGTACTACAATTAAACCGACACGCTGATCAAACACAACGCCAATTGAAACATAAGTATGCAGCGACCTGTGCAGTGATGCAGCTCCCAGTCCATTGAAGACAAAAGGCCTGCTAACCAGTGCGCCGAGGAGGCGAATTCAGGGCTCTCAGTGTCACGCGATGATGAGACTCATATTTCGGTCTTCGTCACGCCTCCCGCCCGCATACGTGTTTCTCACTGAAAAAACTCGGCTATTTAATGTTTTTTAATGTACATGGCCAACATGAGCAGCGCTGCCCTCACCGTGGAGGAATCACAGGCGCTCCCCTGGGTTCTGCTGTGAGACCCTTGTAGTAATCAAAAAAGAAATGGGCTACTATTATTGATCAGAGAAATAACCAGTATCTGGGTAAAGATTGATCAGCAATGATGAAATAGAAACATAACGTCACTCTTGCCTGTCTTTAGAAACTTGAGGCCCTGCGTGTACTGGCTGAGGGGTTTAGCAGGAGTGTTCATTTAGCAAATAAAACCTTGCTGTAAGAGTCGATTTATGTGGTGTGCGCCCCTAAATTTTCTGCTTCGCCCCTAAAATTTTAAGTTGAATACTAATTGCTCTCAGTAAAAAGTTAGTCTGGAGCCCTGGGGGGGTGAAGGGGGCGGGCAGTGCATCGTTTTAACGCGCGGGTACCATGATGGCAATGATCCGCCCGTGCAGCAGTAGATGTGAAGTGGCTAACATTTCAAGCAAACGCTAAATCCCCAAACGCTGAGGGACATCCTGAACGCTGATTGGCCTTGAAGTTCCGCTTCATCAAAGATGTTTTTATTGCAAAGAAAGCACCACTTAAGCATTTTCTCCGCCACCACTGTAGTCTCAACGCACCCCCACTACCCCATAAAACAAAATCTCTTCGGATCTACCACGATTCACTTGTGCGATCTACCTATTTTGATTTCAAACGGTGAATTTCAATTTAAAGGTGACGAGGTGTGCAGAGTACGTGGCGCCGCTCTTCACGTCAGCCGCGCAGTGTCTCTCACGCCTGGGCGACATGAGCACGGCGTTACCTGCTCTCTGTTTAATGAGCGGAGACCCAAAGGCCGCCCCAGCGCTTGTGGCCGCACTTGCGTCCCAAGGCGTACCACTGGCGCTTGCCCAGCTTCACCATCGATGCGCTTTGGCCTGCTTCCTGAAGCTCACTGCGGTGGCGAGGACTTCCGCCACCATGAGGACGCGTGGGACTGCAGGCAACAACAAAGACACCTTTAATTACACATCGCCAGAGCAGCAAGGCGCGTGCCGCTCTCAGCCGGGACTCACATTTAGCCGGAGCGTCACGCTCTGATGGACACCGGACAGACAGCTGGACTAGCCTTGAGCTCTGGATGGCGAAGCGAGAACACGAGGCCAGCCGGGACCAAGCATGTCGCTGACACTGGAGGGCTGTGAAAACACTGCAGACTAACAACTTCGATCGGGTCACAGCGGTAAGGAAGTGTAATAACCTGCTGTGACGCTACGTCAGGTCATCACTGCGCAGAAGTGTCATAACCTAGCAGACACTATGTCAGGTCACAACGGTAAGAGAAGTGTAACATAACCCACAGACGCTTCGTCAGGTCACTGTAGAGAAAGTGTGGCAAACCTCACAGACACTTATGTCATGTTACTGTGGTAAGAAGGTTAATAACCTACAGATCACTGTGTCAGGTCACTGTAGTGAGAAGTGTAATAACCTACAGACACTATGTGTCATGTTACTGCTTAGTAAAGGAAGGTGCTAACCTACAGACACTATGTCAGGTCACTGTAAAGTAATGGAAGTGGCTCATAAACCTACAGACACTATGTCATGTTACTGTAGTAGGCAGTTTAACCAACCTACAGAACACTATGTCATGTTACTGTAGTAAGAAGTGTCATAACCTACAGACACTATGTCATGTTACTGGAGTAAGAAGTGTAATTAATAACCTACAGACACTATGTCACATGTTACTGGGTAGTAAAAGTGTAATAACCTACAATTGCTATGTCAGGTCACTGTGGTGAAGTGTAATAACCTACAGACACTATGTCATGTGTACTGTAGTGAGAAGTGTAATAACCTACAGTTTTCAGTGTCAGGTCATTGTAGTAAGAAGTGTAATAACCTAGAGACACTATGTCACGTTACTGGAGTAAGAAGTGTAATAACCTACAGACACTATGTCAGGTCATTGTAGTAAGAAGTGTAATAACCTAGAGACATACAATCGTATATCCGGTCAATTTTCAAAATAAATTTTTTTTCCGACTTTGATGGCAAGAACATTTTTTTCTCTTCACTTTTTCTGTGCCAACCGAGCCGCAGGACCCGGTACAGCCCGGGGTTGTGGACCGTGATCTACACCCGTACTTCGTAAAGAGGCTATTATACAACACATGATTTCATCTACATAGCGTTGCATCATAGCAACGCCATGAGTGTTCTTTTATCAGCATTGTGTTTCAAGCTTACTCGGACCTTCTTCGTGGGCTCAAAAGACAGCATCACAGCTCAACCGGAGCTCGGTGCTGCTTTCGGGTAGAAAGAGTCTTTAACAGTTCGCTTTAAAGCCAGCGAACACACGCCGCCGATGACAGCTCGTTTAAAACAACAAGCTGCAGCTGTCAAAGGACCCGCTGCTCTGACGTTAGCTTAGCCAGCTTAGCTGTGGACACTTAAGTGCGGGCAGACCGGCCGGTTGTTGACTCCGACGGACTGCGCATTAAATGTAACACAACAAGGACTCCTTACGCTAAGGAACCTTTCAACACCGACCGACTCGTTAGATTGACCCGCGGAGACGCGCAGTCGGCGGCCTGCGGGAGCCAGCGTGGTCGTGAGTCCAGTGCTACTCTCGCTGTCACGTGCTGCCGTTATATCCACAGCCCACGTTATTTCAGGGTTTGTTTCGTAACTGTCTCACGATGCCGAGCGTCGGAGTCGCTATTGGGTTGCTCAGAATCAGCGATAACCTAACGCCGGGTAACGAAGAAATCTTTTTACGTAGAGAGACATGCCCCGCATAACTTAGTACTCTTAGTGACATACCTGAGCGTAAGGAGCTCCGGGAAGGTGTATATGTTGTGACTTTTAACTGCAGTGATTACACCCGTGTCCCGTGTCCCCGTATTGGATTGAATTGTATATATTGTTGTTGTATTTGTTGATTTATGGACTCACGAGTCTGGAATAAAAAAAAATAATAAAAAAAATATATAAATATTATAAATTAATTTAAATGTTTCCTGAGTCAACATCATTTCGCGCGGAAGCTCAGTGCGAGGCGCGTCATCAACCTGATGCGCGCTTGGCACAGGTGAGCACTCTCACTAGCCCCGCCCCCCGTCAACAACTCTTCTGAGCGCGGCAGAGAGCACACTCTCACTAGCCCCGCCCCCAACATAATATAGTGACATCATTCTGCCTATGATGCCTTTGTGGCTTTGATCTGTGACATCACTGAAGTATATAAGTAGGAGAGAACCGTTTCAGTTTCTTTGAGAGTTAGAGGAGAGTTTCAGCACAGCGCACCCAGAGAGAAGTAAGCCGCACACAGAGAGAAGCAAATCACAAAGAGAGAAGCAAACCGCACACAGTAAGATCATATTGATAGCTACGGAGGACGTGCATCAACGAACAACGATCACTGGAGAAATGCAGCTGCCGGAGGCTTTCGCAGAACCGCATAATCCGTGATAAGAAGGTTAACATCAGCGATGCGCTCAGAACATCCAGGCCTGGAGACCTGAGCCACTCGAGAAAGACCTTTATGGGCAAAGGCCTCGGTCAGGGATCTGACCGAGTTGATGGATAAGAACAAGACCACGTTGAAGATCGAGCAGGAAAGGGTAGGAAACATCGGGATGGTTGTTACCAAGAGAGAGATGGCGAAGGCGCTCCAGGATTGGAAGTCTAAGCCACTCAGGAAAGACCTTTGCAGGGCAAAGGCCTCGGTCAGGGCTCTGACCGAGATGGATAACAACGGGATCAAGATGGATAACACCCTGAATATCGAGGAAAAAGAAAAGTTTGAAAACATCAGGATCAACTTGATAAATGCGGCAGGTTCGGTTTATCAAGAAGACCACCTGATTGGAGAAATGCAGCTGCCGGAGGCTTTCGCGCAGAACCCCTGCATAATCCATGATTTGAAGGTTACCACCAGCGAGGACGCTCAGAAGATCCAGGCCTGGAGAACTGAGCTACTCGAGAAAGACCTTTGCGGGGCGAAGGCCTCGGTCAGGGCTCTGACCGAGTGGAAGGATAACACCAAGATCGAGTTTGATAACATTCTGAACCTCGAGCGGTTAGAAATCATACGGCTAACTGCTGAGAATGAGAAATTGAGAGGAACACCAGCCCTGAAGAACACCGACCAGGAGGCTCTCAACATTTGTCAGCACAAATCAGAGAAGCTGAAGAAAGACCTTTGGAAGTGGAAGCAGAGAGTAACTTCCCTTCAAGGTGAGCTCCAGACAGCCCAGGTTAACATCAAAGACCTGCTGGAGACCAACGCTTCTCTCAAGGAGACAGTAAACCAGGTGCCTTTCGGTCTAAAGGCACCGGGCAACACCCAGGTGGTGTTGGAGGAGAAGAACACCTTCCTCAAAACTGAGCTCCACAAAGCCCAGGTCAACATCAAGGACCTGCTGGAGACCAACGCTTCTCTCAAGGAGACAGTGAACCGGATGCCTGTCGGTCTAAAGGCACCGGGCAACACCCAGGTGGTGTTGGAGGAGAAGAACACCTTCCTCAAAACTGAGCTCCACCCAGCCCAGGTTAACATCCAAGACCAGCTGGAGACCATTGCTTCTCTCAATGCGGCAACGGACTGGATGCCTCGTGGTCAAAAGGCACCGGCCAACATGTTGGAGGAGAACACCATCCTCAAAACAGAGCTGAAAGAAGCCAAGCTCCAACACAGGAGATATGCAAAGATCATCGCTGATATGACTCAGCAGTCTACTGATTTTATCTTGGAGGTACAGGATGCGACCAAGGACCTGGAGAATGAGAGGATCACCCTCCGAAGAGATCTCCACAAAGCCAAGGTTAACATCAAAGAACACCTGGAGACCATTGCTTCTCTCAACGAGACGGTGAACCGGATGCCTCTCGGTCTTAAGGCACCGGACAACACCCAGGTGGTGTTGGAGGAGAACACCTTCCTCAAAACTGAGCTCCACACAGCCCAGCTCAAGAACAAAGAGCAGCTGGAGGAAACTGAAACTCTCACTGAATCCCTTTGCAGGTGGAAGCAGAAAGTCACGGCTGTGACTCAAGAAAAGACTTCCCTGCAAAGGGAGCTCCAGACAGCCCAACACCAGATTAAACACCAGCTGGTGTTGGAGGAGGAGAAGAACTCCCTCCAAAGGGAGCTCCACACAGCCCAGCTCAAGAACAAAGAGCAGCTGCAGGAAACTGAAACTCTCACTGAATCCCTTTGCAGGTGGAAGCAGAAAGTCACGGCTGTGACTCAAGAAAAGACTTCCCTGCAAAGGGAGCTCCACACAGCCCAACACCAGATTAAACACCAGCTGGTGTTGGAGGAGAAGAACTCCCTCCAAAGTGAGCTCCACACAGCCCAACGCCAGATCAAAGACCAGCTGGTGTTGGAGGAGGAGAAGAACTCCCTCCAAAGTGAGCTCCACACAGCCCAACACCAGATTAAACACCAGCTGGTGTTGGAGGAGGAGAAGAACTCCCTCCAAAGTGAGCTCCACACAGCCCAACACCAGATCAAAGACCAGCTGGTGTTGGAGGAGGAGAAGAACTCCCTCCAAAGTGAGCTCCACACAGCCCAACGCCAGATCAAAGACCAGCTGGTGTTGGAGGAGAAGAACTCCCTCCAAAGTGAGCTCCACACAGCCCAACACCAGATCAAAGACCAGCTGGTGTTGGAGGAGGAGAAGAACTCCCTCCAAAGTGAGCTCCACACAGCCCAACACCAGATCAAAGACCAGCTGGTGTTGGAGGAGGAGAAGAACTCCCTCCAAAGTGAGCTCCACACAGCCCAACACCAGATCAAAGACCAGCTGGTGTTGGAGGAGGAGAAGAACTCCCTCCAAAGTGAGCTCCACACAGCCCAACGCCAGATCAAAGACCAGCTGGTGTTGGAGGAGGAGAAGAACTCCCTCCAAAGTGAGCTCCACACAGCCCAACACCAGATCAAAGACCAGCTGGTGTTGGAGGAGGAGAAGAACTCCCTCCAAAGTGAGCTCCACACAGCCCAACGCCAGATCAAAGACCAGCTGGTGTTGGAGGAGGAGAAGAACTCCCTCCAAAGTGAGCTCCACACAGCCCAACGCCAGATCAAAGACCAGCTGGTGTTGGAGGAGGAGAAGAACTCCCTCCAAAGTGAGCTCCACACAGCCCAACGCCAGATCAAAGACCAGCTGGTGTTGGAGGAGGCTGAGGAAAACAACAAGCTCCCGTTGGAGCAGGAGGACACCTCCCTCCTTCAGGCCACAGAGATCCTCCAGCAGCCTGAGATCTCCAACCGCCCGCGGCAAAAAAAATGGTACCAAAAGATGAACCCATTCCACAGACATCAACGAAAGACAAAAGACTAGAGACAACAGGAGACACAAGAGACAGTTAGAGACAACAAGAGACACAAGAGACAGTTAGAGACACAAGAGACAACAAGAGACACAAGAGACAAGAGACACAAGAGACAACAAGAGACAATAAGAGACACGGGCCACAATCATGGACACTAGAGACAAGAGGCAATACGAGAACTATGTTGCTGCATGTCTTGGCTAGGTTGCCCTTAAACAAAGGGACTCACCTGGTTGATAAGGTGTCTGAAGGCGTCTCCGGCTGCCGTGGTTGTCTGACTCGGTGCTCAGAGAGACACCTCACCAGCGTCAAAACGGAAATGGCGAAAATCAAATCATGCAGACGAATGCTGGCCTGTCAACGTCTTCTCTCCTTCTCTGGCTCTATCTCTGCAGCCAGAAGATCATTTAACAGAACCAAAATTCAATCTTTCTAACCACAAACAACTCTTTATCCTTTCCAGCCTCCTAGACCACCACTGCAGGGTGGGGAAGGAGGAGATGTCCTCCTTCAAGGGTTCTCCTTCCACACATCTACCGAGCCACTTTGTCGTCTCCTTTACAAACAAGATGGACGACATACGCTCCTCCTTCACTAATCCATCTTTTCTCACTACACTTCCATTAACTTCTTCTTCGTCCCCGTCTCTTTCCTCTTTCAGCTCCTTGTCTCCTGATCAGGTTCTTACCTGAGTAACCTACGGTGCCCGACCACCTGACCTCTTGACCCCATCCCATCTCACATTCTCCAGGCTGTTGCTTCTGACCTTCTAACCTTTCTCACCCATCTTATCAACAGCTGCTTCTCAACCGGACGTTTCCCTAACCCTCTGAAGGAGGCGAGAGTAAACCGTCTCCTGAAGGGAACCACCCTCAACCCGTCTGAAGTCAACGACTACAGACCTTTCTCTCTTCTTCTCTCTCTCTCCAGAACTCTAGAACGATCTATCTTCAACCAAGTGTCCTCCTCTCTCCACAGAGAGACTCCAGCAGAATCCGCAGGACCAGTAAAGGAGCGGCAGACCAGCGAGAGCTTCTTCAGTCCCAGCTTGAAGAAGCTCCAGAACCAGATCTCCAACTGGCCTCCGAGGAGCAAGTGGTACCAACACTTGATCCCCTGATGCAGAGGTAACAGACTTCCTAGAAAGAAACGCTCGCACACTCGCTCGCACACACACTCGCACACACGCCGCACACTCACTCGCTCGCACACTCGCTCACACTCGCTCGCACACACACACGCACACTCACGCCGCACACGCTCACACACGCTCAGCTCACCGCCGCACTTCACGCTCACACACGCTCGCTCGCACACTCGCTCACACACACGCTCGCACACTCGCTCGCACACTCTCGCTCACTCACACACTCGCTCGCTCACTCGCTCGCACACTCTCACACACTGCACACACTCGCCGCTCGCACACTCACACGCCGCTTTCTGCTCGCACACGCTCGCACTCGCGCATTCGCTCGCACTCGCTCGCTCACACACTCGCACACACACACGCGCTCACTCGCTCGCACGCTCGCTCACACACTCGCTCGCACACACTCGCTCACACGCTCGCTCACTCACTCACTCGCTCACTCTTCACTCACGCACGCTCTCGCTCGCACACACGCTCGCTCACTCACTCGCTCCCTCGCTCCCTTCCTTCCTTTCTTTCTAGGAAGTCTCTTTAGGTTTTGTTACCTCTGCATCATGGGATCAAGTGTTGGTACCACTTGCTCCTCGGAGGCCAGTTGGAGATCTGGTTCTGGAGCTTCTTCAAGCTGGGACTGAAGAAGCTCTCGCTGGTCTGCCGCTCCTTTACTGGTCCTGCTGGAGTCTCTCTGTGGAGAGAGGAGGACACTTGGTTGAAGATAGATCGCTCTAGAGTTCTGGAGAGAGAGAAGAAGAGAGAAAGGTCTGTAGTCGTTGACTTCAGACGGGTTGAGGGTGGTTCCCTTCAGGAGACGGTTTACTCTCGCCTCCTTCAGAGGGTTAGGAAAACGGCCGGTTGAGAAGCAGCTGTTGATAAGATGGGTGAGAAAGGTTAGAAGGTCAGAAGCAACAGCCTGGAGAATGTGAGATGGGATGGGGTCAAGAGGTCAGGTGGTCGAGGCGCTGTAGGTTACTAAGGTAAGAACCTGATCAGGAGACAAGGAGCTGAAAGAGGAAAGAGACGGGGACGAAGAAGAAGTTAATGGAAGTGTAGTGATAGAAAGTGGATTAGTGAAGGAGGAGCGTATGTCGTCTATCTGGTTTGTAAAGGAGACGACAAAGTGGCTCGGTAGAAGTGTGGAAGGAGGGGGACAGGGGAGGTCAAGGAGGTTGGAAAAGATAGAGACGAGTTTAATGGGTTAGAGAAAGACGATTGAATTTAGTTTTTTGTAGAATGATCTTTTGGCGTCAGAGATAGAGGCAGCGAAGAAGGAGAGAAGAGATCGATCGGCTAGCAGGTCGTGTGCATGGTTACGTTTCCTTTTCGACGCTCGCGAGGCGTCTCTCTCGGCGGTAATGAGGAAGACAGCGGCAGAGACGACGTAGAATCAGCTGCAGGTGAAGAAGCCGAGTTGGGAAAGCCGATCAGCGTTATGAAAAAGTAGCGCTGGAAACGGTGGTCATTCTGACGGAGTCGATGAAAGTCACCGAGCTGCGTGAGCCTACAGGCGATGAGATGAACCCAAACACGAGGGCGTTAGATGTTCAGACGTTTGTGTGGTGTCCTTGGGGGGCGGGGGTCTTTTAGTTGACTAGTTCCTGTTGGATTGCAGCAGCGTTCAAATAGTTAATAAAAGGCTTCCAGGTCTCTTCGAAGGATTCACTGGAATATCTGAGTCCAAATCTGATCTTTAAAAGTTTTATATGATTTAGGATCTCTTTAACTGTTAAACTGTTATGTGTCGGCGGAAGAATGTGTTTCCACTTCAAAAGTACGAGGTGTCTAGCTAACGGTGTCGTGAAGGCCGGGAGGCGTCGCCCTGCCAATGGCAGGTTGTGTGGGTGTGTAACGAGTCACGTGAAACCGCGAAAAGCCACAAAAGCTCAAGCGGGTAAACTCAGGCAAGTAAACGCAGCATAAGGCGCTGAGAGGATTCAGAGTTGATGTGAGATGGGATCGTTGAGAATTTAGTTCCGATGACAAAGAAAAGACTTTAAGGTGTTTAAAGTTGAAGTCATACGCGGGTAAAGCCATGGAGATAAGCCGCTAAAACTCACAGGAGTAAACGCAGCTTAAGGCGTTGAGAGGATTCAAACTTTTATTTTGTTTTGTTTTGTTTCATTCTTTTTTTTCATGATTTTGTATTGATTTTGCAAACACAGGAATGATGAATAATGCCACTTCCAAGAAGTTGGGGTATACAGAACGTTACATTCAGTCGTTTGGAAAAATACAAATACAAAATCAGATGGGACCTTTGAGAATTTAGTACCGATGTCAAAGAAAAAGACTTTAAGGTGTTTAAAGTCAAAGTCATACGCGGGTAAAGCCATGGAGATAAGCCGCTAAAACTCACAGGAGTAAACGCAGCTTAAGGCGCTGAGAGGTTTCAAACTTTTATTTCGTTTTGTTTTGTTCTTTTTTTTTATTTTTATGATTTTGTATTGGGGGGGGGGGCTTTAATCAGTGTTGTCACGAATGCCAATATATAGGAGACAACAATTTCAGTTTCTTAGAGCATTATTGAGTATTTCGGCACAACATACACAGAGAACCAAACCGCACAGAGAACCAAAGTGCACTCAGACAAGATCAACTTGTTAGCTACAGAAGACATGTATCAACAAACAAGTCATTGGAGAAATGCAGCCAGTAGAAACCCTGCATCCTCCATCAAGAGAGCGTTACCACCAGCGAGGACGCTCAGAAGACCCAAGCATGGAGAACTGAGCCACTGGAGAAAGCCCTTTGCGGGGCTAAAGGTCTCGGTCAGAGCTACGACCGAGATGATGGATGAGATCAAGTTTTATAGAACCCTGAAGATCGAGGGAGAAACATCAAGATCGAATTGATAAATACGGAGGCTTCCGTTAATCAAGAAAAGTAATACTGGAGGTATGCAGCTGCCCAAAACATTTGCGCAGAACCCCTGCATAATCAACCAGAAGGTTGTTACCATCAAAGAGTGGGCTGAATTGATCCATGCGTGGACGTGGACAACTCAGCCACTCAACAAGCCCTTTGCGGGGCAACAGGCTCCGGTCAGGAATAGAGAAGCCTGCCCTTTATGGGTCAACACAGGCTCGGCCAGGGATCTGACCGAGATTATGGATAACAACAAGATCAAGTTTGATGAAACCCTGAAGATCGATCCGCAGGAGAAGGTGGAAAACACCAAGATTAGTTTTATAAATACGGAGGAGTCCGTTGATCAAGAAAAACATTTAATCTGAGATATGCAGCTTTTCGCGTAGAAACTCTGCATCATCCATCAAGAGAACGTTACAACCAGTGAAGACACTCAGAAGACCCACGCATGGAGAACAGAGCCGCTGGAGAAAGCCCTTTGCGGGGCGAAAGGTCTCGGTCAGAGCTACGACCGAGATGGTGGCTAACAACAAGATCAAGTTTGAGAACACTTTGAATCTCGAGCCGGTGGAAAATAATCGTCTGTGACTAAAGAAAAGACTTCCCTCCAAACGGAGCGGTCAACAACAAAGACCAGCTGGAGACATAGCAGCTCTGAACGAGACGGTGAAACAAAGGCCGCTCGACCTCAAGGCCGCTCGACCTTTTGTTTTTTAGTTTTTTATTTTCTTTTATGATTTTGTATTGATTTTGCAAACACAGGAATGATGAATAATGCCACTTCCAAGAAGTTGGGGTACACAGAACGTTACATTCAGTCGTTTGGAAAAATACAAATACAAAATCAGATGGGACCTTTGAGAATTTAGTACCGATGTCAAAGAAAAAGACTTTAAGGTGTTTAAAGTCAAAGTCATAGCGGGTAAAGCCATGGAGATAAGCCGCTAAAACTCACAGGAGTAAACGCAGCTTAAGGCGCTGAGAGGTTTCAAACTTTTATTTCGTTTTGTTTTATTCTTTTTTTTTCATGATTTTGTATTGATTTTGCAAACACAGGAATTATGAATAATGCCACTTCCAAGAAGTTGGGGGAAACAGAACGTTACATTCAGTCGTTTGGAAAAATATAAATACAAAATTAGGAAGGAGGGAGGGAGGGAGGGGGGGAGGGTAACTAGAAAATTACCCACAAGCCTCCCAAAAAAGGCACTGTAATGGTACTCCTGGTTTACTGGGATGGGGTTCGATACCCTGAAGTGTCGGTAATCGGCTCACTGTTGAGAATGAGAAACTGAGATCTGCCTTGAAGAACACCAACGACCAGGAGACTCTCAACATTTATCAACAGAAAACCGAGAAGATCTATTTATTTAATTTAACTAATTTAACTTATATCTCCTCCGTGAATCGCCACCTTAACGTGGTGGAGGAGTTTGAGAGGCCCAATGATCCCGGGAGCTATGTTGTCCGGGTCTCCCAAGGCAAACAGGTCTCGGTGAGAGTCCAGACTAAGAGCGGTTCAAAACCCTGATGAATAGCAGCACACGGTCTTCAGCTACCTCGCCCGGACACGGGACGGGGCACCCTCCGAGCCAGACCCAGGAGGGGAGCTCGTCGGCGGCCGCCTGCGGCCGGGCCTCTCGCCTATGGGGCCCAGTCGGGCTCAGCCCGAAGAAACAACATGGAGCAGCAACCTGTGGACCCACCACCCGCAGGGACAATCATCGGGTCGGGTGCTATGTAGACCGGGCAGGCTGGGCAGGGGACCTGGGCGAGCCGATCGCTGGCATAGACGAGCTCTGAGGCGTGAGCGTCACCTCGCTAGCGGGGAAGAGGAGCCAGAGCTGGTGCGGAGGGGACGACCAACTAGATCTAGTTGGGCTCACCTCCACGCACAGCGCTGGCTCTGGAACCAAGCTCCTGGAGGAGGGTTGGACTCTCTTCTTTCTGGGTTGCCCAGGGTGAGGCGCGGGTGGGAGTGGGGATACTCACAAGCCCCGGCTGAGCGCTGCCTGTGTTGGAGTTTGCCCGGAGAACGAGAGGGTCGCCTCCCTGCGCCTACGGGTTGCGGGAGATGAGTTTCGACTGTGGTTTGTGCTTATGCACCAAACCGCAGTTCAGAAATATCGACCTTCTTAGATGCGATTGGGAGGGGTCCTGGAGGCACCGCCTGCACAGTGCGCGTAGACCTCGGCTGCAGGCTGGGTAGGGGACCATGAGCCGATCACGGGTGGCATAGACGAGCTCTAGGGACGTGAACGCCACCGCTTGCTGGGAAGGACAGAGCGGTGCGTGGAGGGGGAGCAGTACCAACTAGATCTGTTGGGCTCACTCTCCACGCACAGCTTGGCTCTGGAACCAAGCTCCTGGAGAAGGGTTGGACTTCTTTTCTGGAGTTGCCCAGGTGAGAGGCCGGGTGGGAGTGGGATATCATGCTTCCCGCTGAGCGCTGCTGCTGGAGCTTGCCCCGAGAATCCAGAGGGTCGCCCTGCGCCTCACGTCATGGGAGGTTTCGACTGTGGTTTGTGCTTATGCACCAAACCGCAGTTCAGAGTATCCGGCCTTCTGAGTCGTGGAGGGGTCCGGAGAGGGCACCGCCAAGACTCCATAGTTCTCCTGGGGAGACTCCCCAACGCCACGCTAAATGAGCAATGGACAGAGAAACCTGGCGGGGAGTGATTGGGAGGAACGGCTTTTGCCCGACCTGGAACCCGATGTGTTCTGTTGTTGTTCTGTTATTGACTTCTGTGCTAGCTTTCACGGCTTGTCTATATAACGAATTATGTTCGAATAAACATAAGGTGGCTCATAAGTGTACTCTTGGTAACCAGAACACCTTAGGCCGGAGGAGATCATCAATGATCTATTTTATAATCAGATCATCTGATGCTGCGTCAGATGTCTTGGACATCATTCCTTCCTACATTCACCTAATAAATCTGGATATAGATTTGTGTACATTGAATTCAGATGGGCATCCAATATGTCGGAGAACACATGTCTGGCTGCCTACATCTTGCTAGATAGATTCTATTGTTTCTCCTGAGGCTTTACTTCATGAGTGCCTCCACAAAGCAGAGTGCAGGGGACGAGGAGGAGAGCCTTTATGCCTCATCTCTGTGTTTGACATCCCCAAATTCTTCTTTTATACTCCGTTGTCAGTACATCTTCGTCTTCAGCATCTTTTCCATTGCTGTTCTCCAGCTTTTTGGTTTGTCTAATTCATTCATAATGTTTAACTGATCCCTGACATCGGTAGTCCATTAATCCCGAGTCAGAAAAGGAGAACGAGGTTTCTTTATATATTTGCACTTTTGCTATTTAAAGTGAAATCAGAAGCTAACCTCCACTTTATGGTGAAACAGATTCAGACTGTGACAGTTCACTGACACAAGTCAGTGGGTTGGATATCAAAACATTTACACTTTCACCCATCGAGTCTGTACTGGGTGGAGTGAGGAAACAGAAACAGGCAGCTCAGCTACTGGGTTTTAAGGAGCGTTTTGAAGTGTTTACAGAGCAATCCAACTCGCTTCCTTCTCATCTCTGTAGCTTCTAGCTCTGTAGCTTGTAGCTGTTCAGCTCAGCTTTAAGCTCTGTAGCTTGTAATAAATCTGGCCCAGCTTCAGGCTTTGTAGCAGCTTTCACAGCTTCTAGCTCTGTAGCTTCTAGCCTGAGGCTTCAGCTGGCTACAACTTGGCAACTCACATAGCTCTGTAGCTTGTAGCTTCTAGCTTCTAGCTCTGTAGCTTCTAGCTCTGAGGCTTGTAGCTCTGTAGTGTAACGTAATTCAGAATTGAACACGCCTCCCAAGAGAAACATACAATAATACTGAGTCTGGTAGTTCCTCCTCTCAATTTAGGAGACGTTATTCACTGATCAAGCAAAGTACAAACCACCAGGGAGCTCTCCTCAACATGCAAGTTGAAGCCCGACAACCACACCTCCTTTAGCACATCAAGATTCCATCTTTATATCCCTAGTCTGATCTTCGCTACAGGTGCATATCCCATCCGCCTAGTACCCCCGGTGGAAACTGTCTGTCTGTTGGCCGTGCCCCTTGGTATGTACAAATATTGATTCAACTGGTGTGAATGTTGAATACTGTCAGAAGCGTGGAGCTGCCCTTGAGCTGCAGACACAATGATCTCTGTCCCTCACAGGTAAAGTGCCGTCTCTTCTGATGCTTTGCGGAACTTCCAGACATTACGGTCCCTGGCAATAAATCAGATTAATATTAACAATCCCCATTTTACATAATTCATTATGTAACTCTAATTTAATATAAATCTGAGAAGAACTGGCTTCCGATCAGTGACCCAGGGTGAGATCTGAAACATTACTAAAGGGTAAATAAGTGTTGTGACATCCAAAAACCTTGAAAGGATGTCATAAAGCCAAGCTGAACCCTCTTATATCCAGGATCTTTATATTCCTGCACTAGAGAACTGTTGTTCCAGGTATTTGTAACCCTCTCCTTTTCTACTGGATATTCCTCTGAGCACATAGTATGCTACTACAAAAACAGTATGAAAAAAACTCCCTATCATAACAGTCTCCGCCTCTTTAGATGTGTGCACCATGGGATATGGTCAAACCTTAGCAAGTTATGTTATTACAGGAAGGGAGGCGTCCAATTGGTTTCTTCACCGGATCCGTCATTGTTGATACTTCATCTGCTCCCCCATCGCCCCCATCCTTCCATTAGTTCTCGTCCACTCAGTGTGACCTCTGTCAACCCAGTCCACGCCGGTTACTTTAAGGAATGTGAGGTTTCTTGTACTGATGTCTCCCCCTCGTTACTTCTCTCTTATAGTTATTGTGTCTGAGCCTCCTGTCCTCTCTGCAGTCTCCTCTCTACCGTTAAGACTGAGCAGCAGCAAGGCCGCTGGGTCTATCTATGTCTGGCGTTGAGTGACTCTTGTCTGAGGGAGAGCTGTGTGCCCTCTCAATCATCTTTTGTAGATGTAATTTAAGCCTAATATAACACCATGTAAAAGTTTAATACACCCTTTGTATATATGTTGTTTAGAAGCTACACAATTTGAAATGTTATCCAGCACATTCCCCTTGCAGGAGACAAGAGTCTCTCACCAGACCGGAAAATGTTGCTGTCTTTGCCCCAGCTCTTCTGGGTTCATGTACTTTAGTACGCTTGGAACAAACTCATGCATCAGGTTACTAGCACCTGGTGGATGAATGCGGAGCTGCTGCGGGGTCTTCTTGGGGTTGGGTCCTTTGGGGTGTTATTGTTATATCTTGTTATCCATTATTATCATATCACATAAGTAAACAGAAATGCCTCTTTATGGTGGTTACACTCTACTAATGTCACTTAAAGGCAACTTTGACTAGTCAATGGCAGAATATGCTGTTTTCTCCAGGTGGTAGAACCTGATAAGAAATGCAAGCCACAACAATATTAGGTTATAAAACACATTTATCAGAATCGCAGAGGGTTCTCTAGAGACACCCTGATGAACTGATATCATCGCCATAGTAATAATCTGACCTTTAGTCCGATAATGCATAACAATACTATTGCTAGGGACCACGTCTTCTTCTTAGGGTTCCATGAGACGGGCATTGTTCTTTCAGCTGGGCTCTCCATCTTGTTTTCCTCCTTTCTGTGAGTGTGAGTCATCCCCTCTCCAGCTCCCTCAGCCGTCTGCTGGTGTTCTGGTGTGGATTGGGCTACGCCTCGTTTCTCCTCTCCCCTGTGGCTGGCGGGGCTTGCCGTGATGGTCTCCTCTGGCCTTCCTTCAGGTGCTTCTGCCTCGGTGCAGTGTGTGATGTGGTTTCCAGTGTGGTTTCTCTTCACTGCGTGGGCGTGAGTCAGTCCCACAGGTAAGGGTCCAGCTCAGCCGTGTGGCTCGCCCCTTCCTCCGGATGGACCTCCTCCTTCACTGTGGGTCTCGAGGCAATGACGATGCTTCTCCTCCCGTGGCTCCTTCCACCTGTTGGAAACAGTGCTTCCACTGCCACCACCTACTGCCGCTCTCCCTGGACATAAGCTTCGTTTTTCTTGGGCTAATCCTACTCAGCACGGGGGACCTTTATCAGGTCTCCTGGTGCAATGCACGCCCTAGGCCAAGTCCGGGTCAGCCTCTCATGGGGGAGTTAACTTTGCACGTGGTTGGCTAGTTTGTATTCTCATGTTCATTATCGCTAACGGCAGAGCCGTCAGCCAGTCCATTCTAGTCTCCCCTGCAGGTTTGCAATAGCTTTCCTTTCTCTGGGATCTTAAGGGATGATGCCCCACTCTAACCTCAGCTTGACCTCTTCAACACAGACATATTTATTCATTAGCCGCAGTTGTCAAAAGATACAACAAATTACTCACCTGACAACAAATCAAGACTGTTTGCTGTTCCGGCTTCTCAGTGGTGGCCTGAGCTCCTCACTGACATCAGGACAGCAGAAAGTCTCTATATCCTCATAGGAACCTAAAACACACTTTTTCCAACCATACCTTGGATAAAGACAGATTAGCGCTTCAGTGGCATTTACTTATGGTATTACTTTCTATAAAGAAATGTTACCCACTTGATTCTTTTGTAGTTCTGAGTTTTGTACTCATGGTTGAATGCACTTATTATAAGTCGCCTTAGACAACCTTGGCATCAGCCCAAATGACAGAGAATATGAAAACTGCGTCCCTTGCTCAGAACTGGATTATTGGACTTCTCTGGTTAGAAACTAAGCGCTACAGTTATAGCCCTCTCAGCTTTTGGCTGCTGGGCGGCTTCCCCCCTCTGCTGAATCTGTCAATCACCACTTAACACATATTGTTTTTGCTTACCGGTCTGGATTATATCAATGAAATCAAACAACACCTATGGCTGTCTGAGCTGGAATAAGGCTGCTATCGGAGCCGATGTGCGATGTGTCCGGCGGCCTCCGCTAACTTACGCCTTCTGATCGCACAGGATTGTTGACTGTTGGGTAACCTGCATCGAGACCACCAAGGTAGCCTGCAAAGCCTCCACCACCTTCCCCCTGGCAACCATGGAAATCACCATGAGCCACCAAAAACCAACTGAGGAAGGAGTGAAACAGGTGCTACCACCAACCCGCATGAGACCGGACCCCCTGTTATACCTTAACGCTGCTCCTCTTGAGAGGCAGTCGATCAACCTCCACGAGAGCCCTCGGCGGAGGCCAGATCAATGTCCTCACTCCCACCTTACGGAGTGTTCATGAATTTATCTCCTGCCTGATACATCACAATACAATGGCAATAAAATAAAAGAAGTAATTGAGCGTGCACATTTTAACAACATCATGGAGTGCAAAAGCTCTAATAAGTCTCTTAGCTGTCCTTGCATTCCTAGTCGGTCATGTCAAGTTGTTTGAAAATGCAGCGAGATAGTCCACATTCTGATTCTAAACCTACTGCTATCTGATCTATTGATTTTCTGTACTCGTCTGGGTCCCTCCTTCGCGTACTCTGGCGTCAACATTAGATTGTCGAGCCAGTTTCTAGGGTCAAAAACAACCTTTGCTTTCTGTCCTTTATCTTCCTCTCTCTCTCACTGTCTAAAACACATGTTGAAAGTCGCCTCCCCTTCCCCCTTTTGAGATAGGATGGAATTCCCTAAATCCATCCCCTTTTCAATAATAATACTCTTAATAAACAGTCAACTTCTAGAAGAAAAATAGAAATAAAATTAAAAACTTAGCACGTCGCATAAATAGGTGCTGTTTCTTAACGGCTCATGAGAAATCGATACTTCGCATGCATCCAACGGGACGACTGTAATAATAACCACTATTTTTCTCCAAAACAGTAAACCCAAAACTATCGCTTTGAAACCAACTAAAAAAAAAACTCAGTTCCAAACGGTGATGAGAAATCGGTACACCATCAGAAGCTCAATACATTACTGCAATGAATAACCACTGTCTTTTCTCCCAAAAACACAGTAAACCCAACACTATTCTCTCTGCAAACTGTCAATCAAAAACAAAAGATGAAACAACAAAACTCAGTACTGAAATGGTGATGGAAATCAATTACTCGTCAGCCTAACGGCATTACTGCAATAATAACCACTGTCTTTTCCCAAAACACAGTAAACCCAACACTATTCTTCTAAAACTGTCAAATCAAAAAAAACAAAAACAAAAAGATAAAACAAATAAAAACTCAGTACTGAAATGAGTGATGGAAATTACTTTCAGAAGTAAACCCCTCCACGGCATTACTGTAATAATAACCACTATTGTTTATCAGAAATCAATAGTAAACCCAAAACTATATCTTCAACACTGACAATTCAATCAAAACAGTCAACTTCTAGAAGAAAGGAGAGAAATAAAATAAAAAATGTTTGCGTTCTCTGTCAAATCAATGCTGGAGAACCATGTTTTGTCTGAACTCACAAGCGTCATCATTGTGCTTGGGTAAGGAAATGTCATAATAAGTCGGCTACTAGTACATTGGCAGAACGGGTTATAAATTTATTTATTACCCCAAATCAAGGCCCATTTTCGCGTTTAGGAAATTAATTAATTAATGTATTCCATAGGCAGCCCTGCGCCCCTCTTCCAGTACACTTTCCTATAACAACCATTCTATGATTTCCAAAAATATATCTAGTCATATTTCCATCCTTAAGGGATGCTGGTGATGATTAAATTGGAATCGCATTTAGTTTTAACTCTATCTCTATGGGAGCCATCAGAATCAGTCACACATCAGTTCAAACCCTTCCAGTCCTAAAAGTGTCTGGAAAATAAGTTAAGCATGTTGTCAGTGTCCCCATGATCCAGTGTTCTCTCTACTACTATGTGTGTGTCTAAGCATGTGTCTCTACTACTGAACTGGACCTCCATGTGTGCAGTTCTGTATATGTTCTCAGATGTGGAGCAATGCAAGTGTTTATTTTGTGTGTGCACCCAGTCCACAGTAGCCCTCAACCTCTGCTTCCACCATTGTTTCTTCTCTGTGCCTCCACTCTGGAAACAACACTGTGATGTGGAGCTGCGGTGTCAACGACTGCATAGTCTCTGCAGCTCTGGTGTTCATTCACCGGCCGCTGCTACTCCTTGCTTCTCTGCATAGATCTCCGAGCCTCCACAGTTGGGTTTTCATGAACCTCTCGTGTTTGCAGGCCTTCCCCCAGGATCTCAGATCTCATCTTGTATCAAGGTGTAGTTAAGGGCACAATGTCTTTGGTTCCCTGGTGGCGAGTAGGGATGCAGGACTTTTGAACCAAAGTCTCCACTGCACAGCTGTTGTCATGCCAGAGGTGTGAATGTCATCATCATCTACTTCATGTCCCACCGGACGCTTTTAAGCTTCCTGTTCAGTGTGTCTACTAGTCTCCCAGTTGAATTATTGGGGTGACTAGTGGGTGTGGTACATTTTTCTGTTCAGTGGATACAGATTCGCTGTCAGCTGTTGGATCTGGCACGCCTGCACTTTGTGTCTCTGGTCCGGGCCTGGTGCCATGGATCACTGTTGCCTTGCTGGCTGTGGCTATGTGTTTGGGCTCCTAGTGGGGAGGCGGGGGATAGACATTGTAGGGGCACTGCTGTGGTCCTGACTGAGATTGCTGGACCCTGTGGCTGAAAACCTCACGCATCTGCCCTTAATGTCCAGGCTGACCGCAGTTGAAGCAGTTATAATATCTGCTTCCTCTTGAAGCCCCAGTTATTACCCCTCTAGTCCTCTACCTCCCTCTTTTTGTACAGTTCTCCCAATGATGTGAGGCCCCCATTTATATTGGGCTGTTGAAGCCCGCCTGTTGCGGATAATAAGGTTGAGGAACTGGGTTTGAGGTGGATATACTTGTGACTTACCTGTGGTTGTTGATATTCAGTGCATATGATCCGGCGGAGGGGGCTGATACGGATTATGTGGGACATAAGGTCCAGGTGACTTTGTGCTGCAAGTCTGCTGCACCCCAGGTTTGTGACATTTGTTTTGCTTCCTGCTTTGGTCAGGTTTACATCTTTTCTCTTCGCTCTGTTTATTTTTTATCTATATGGCGTCTGACCTGAGCTTCCCAGTCATTGAAGTTCATGTCCATTAGTCCCCTGTCCCTTTCAGCTCCAGTCCTTATGGTCACAGGTCACAGATGATTCTATTGACATCCTGAATAACAGTTCAGTCAAGATTATCCTCAAGAAAAATCTTTCCCTAGTTTGTTGTCCACAACCTCTGATTCTACTCTAAATAGGCTGCTCCTCCCTCAATCAGTCTGCAGTGGTAGTCTGTCATTAGCTTAGAAACATTAACCATTATCTTAGTTGTCTCCATATCTTAACTGCTTAGGGAGGTGCCTTGTGGCTGAACAAAAACTGCAGTTATGATTGAAAGGGGTCAAATCTTTAAGAGACTGAGGAAAAAAAATTATAATAAAAATATCTTAATTAACAATTCATATCCCTAAAAAAATTGTAAAAAATAAACATATGGTCGTGCACTCTCTCAATTAATAATTATCATCAAACGATGTCTTCAGTCACTGTTCTGGCTCTCCTGTCCTGTAACGGTGGTGCATACGCTTGACAGGCACGGCGGAGAGCTCAAGTTTGGGTGGAGACAGGGCTGCTCTTCGACTTGTGGAGTGCGGCGCGCGCGCGCAGAAGTGGGTAGGGGAGGGCCAGGGAGGGGCCGCTCTCCGTCCTGTGAAAACGGCAGCGCTTTTGTGGGGAAGGCGGCGCAGCAGAGTGTGCAGCTGAGCACCTTTTCAGTTTTTAGTTGGAGCATGCATCTTCATTAATTTAGAAATTTTCCTAGCTTTTCCTGCACGTGAACTGCTCTATTTATTTTGTCATAATGCTTTTCTCACCTACTCTCTTCCATTTGCGGCGGCCTTGGTTGGTTAATGAGCAGTATGTGTACATTAATCTTTATTTTATATACATAACTTTGGCAACACGATGGTGTCCATGGGTTAATTCCCCGCCGCATTCTAACTCTGCCCACTGGGGTATGAGGTCTCCCTACCTCTAGAGGCCCTATCTCGTATTGTTGGGTGCAGTACCACCCCTGACCCACTATGTGTCTCCCTTTTCTATTCTGTACCTTTAGGCAACTCTTGTCCTGATCTTTTCCTATTTCCTGTCTTGTCCTTCCTGTCCACGAGGATTAGCTGGAGGCTAGCCTCTCCTGACTTATCATGCTATTAGTCTTTCGCCCTGTCTTATCTGAAGCTAAGAAGCGTGTGTATTATAAGCCGACATATAGCGCATCAACAGAACATTCACAAAATGCTTATTGGTTTATAATGATATAGAGTTTGTGAACTTTTTATTCCTTTTAATTCCCATCTCTTCAGCTTCTTTAGAATCACATTGTTTTAAGGTTGTAATAATATTAATAAATATATGAGTAGCGTTTCCAGTTTTATCAATCTCCCCTTGTTAATCCACGCTTTCCCTTTTTTTCGAAATGAGTTAAAGAAACACATCCATGTTCACAACAAATGACCTGCAGCTCAAGAAGCGCACTCGGATACTTACACACACACACTCACACACACACTCTTGTAGCTTCCACAAGGTTTCCTGTCTGCAGCTTGTGACATAAGTTTCTGTCTTTTATCTGGAAACAATTCTAATCAATCGGTCCCGTTTATGACGATACACGCTATTTCTAAACTATGAGTAGAGGCTTATTTAACTTCATTGACAACAACATTTAGTTTTCCAATCACAGACAGTCTTAAGACAAAAGGTCGTCTGCACACCTGTTGTTTATGAGGCCTCTTGTTGTCCAACCGCTTAAATCACTGCAGACCCTCGTCAGGGTCTCGTGTAGCGTCTTTAGTCCTTATCTTAAACCCAGGTCACTAATCTGAGTTCGGGGTCCCTAAAGTCATATATATTTAGTTGTTTATCTATCAAGCTATACACGTTAAAGCAAACATATACAAGTTGGGGTGAACAGTGAGTTAATGGCCACATTACAACTCATGTCAATCTTCATTTCAATAAGCACGCAGAGTTCATCAAGGCTAGCTGGGATTTAAGAAAAACACTACGCTTTCACAGCTTCAACATAACAGGAGTTTTTCACACACTCTCTAATCTTTATCATGCGTTACTTATATTGCAGAATATATTTTTATGTCTTACTACTTGAGCTCAAAAGATTTTTAAACTCTATATACTTTTAATCAATTATGTTGGTTTTACCGTCAGCATATGTATCAATATGTTTGTTTGCCAAAAATCGTTTTCCCTTTTCTCTCGGTGAGGAAGGGAGTGCAGCACCCCAAAAGGTCACAGCAAGTCACACACACACATACAGAATGATCCGTTCTCCAGTTGTCTTTTAAACAAGCAAAATTCTGATTTCTACGTGATCCTTTGAAGCCAGGGAGAAAAGTTGCAATAACCAATACTATGAACTCAAGTAGAAGCTTCTAACTGTATCATAAGTGATACAGCGCCGTCCGCTTAGGATTTGATAACACCAGTTCACAAATATTGTTTTATTTCTCCTTCACTTCTTAGTACCCTGTAAATGAATTTCCTGCTTCCAACTATCCTCTTCCTGCCCCACAGAGAGACGAGGTCTGGCCGGAACCTTCTTCCGAGGAATTCTCAGGGTAACTTACACGTGTCCCGCTCCTTCCGGTGTTCAGGTCTCGATTAAAA
>NC_079395.1:1617754-1640254 GCF_029220125.1 Pseudoliparis swirei
CTGTCTCTAGTGTCGCGTTAACACGACTCCGATCTCCGCCTCGCCGCCGCAGAGCTCGGATGCCGGCGTGTGCGCGCACATTGGGACGGAAAAAAAGTCACTTGCAAAATGAGCTTCCAATACACCACTTCAATCTGAACTCTGTCCGCTCTCATGCAGACGGTCTGTTCATCGGTAATGATCCTTCCGCAGGTTCACCTACGGAAACCTTGTTACGACTTTTACTTCCTGTAGATCAGGGTCTCAACACGTTGTGACGCCACTCCCCTTTAAGACCCCAAAGAACACCGACATTAAACATTGAATGGGGTCAAATTGACCCGAAAGGTAACAGGAGGGTTAAACATTCTGTTTAGGATGAAGATGTATTAATGTTCCAGATGGAAGAAAACTGCTAAATAACTGCTGAGTTGCAGCACCATTGTATAGAAGAATGTATAAATGTATATATCCGTCTTTTGTCATAAATCTCTATGTTCTCACAAAATATACCGAGAATATCGGTAATATGTGATTAATCATGATTAATCCACAGAAACCTGTGATTAACCCGATTAAATTTTTTTACTCGTTTCACAGCCCTAATTATAATGTTATGAACACAAAAACATATATTATATATTATAATGTTATGAACACAATAACATATATTATATATTATAATGTTATGAACACAATAACATATTATAATGTTATGAACACAATAACATATATTATAATGTTATGAACACAATAACATATTATATATTATAATGTTATGAACACAATAACATATATTATAATGTTATGAACACAATAACATATATTATAATGTTATGAACACAATAACATATATTATATATTATAATGTTATGAACACAATAACATATATTATAATGTTATGAACACAATAACAGCGTTAGATGTTCCGCTCTCGTAGCGCTGAAAGAGGAAGTCTTTCAGACGTAACAGTGACTTCATCGGTGAAAGTGTGAGCCTACGGGTGATGTCATGTATAAATATATATATATATTATATTAATGTAATGAACCCAAACAAGAGGGCGCTACATGTTCACACGTCTGTGGGACGTCTTCAACACGTATGAAGCAGAACTAGTGGTGAGTTCTTCATGCTGGAGGAAGGAGGTGATAACTGTCTTTATGGAGACGAGACACGGAGATGAGCCCCTCACGGAGCGTTGCGACTTCATGTATTACATAATAATAACCCCTGGGTGTGTTCATCTCCGTGGTAACGCTGAGGGGCCGCTGTGTAATGCACGGCCCTCTTCCCCGTGTCCACAGTGCGAGGACGAGGAGGCGTCGGCCATGACGCGCGTGCTGGTGGCCGTGGAGATGCTCCAGTGCAACCGGAGCCCCCGGCACAAGGAGTTCTCTGTTCCCGGCCTCCCGGAGGTACGTACGTCTCCTCGCCGCCTCCTCGCCGTCTCCTCGTGGAACCACGAGCTCCCGGAGCCCGTCTGCAGCTCGCCGTGTGTCTCTGTCTCTGCCTTGATGGCCGTCAGCCGGCCGGCTGGTTCAGAACTTAGGCAACTCTGTGGAGAACCAACGGCCCTTTGACCTTTTGACCTTTTGTGCGTGTATCTTGTCTCTCTGTCCTTTCCCCCCTTTTCACTCATTCCACCCATGTGTCTACATTACCTCCCATTTAAATACCTCCTGTATTTGTGTCACCCCTCCCTCTTCTCATCTTTTCTCTCACTCACTCTTCACCTCTTTTCCCACCCACACACCTCCTCTCCTCCTGTCCTCTTCCCCTCTCCTCTCTCTCCCTCTCTTTCGCTCTCTCTGCCTCCCATCTTTTTGTCACACCTCCCTCTTTTCACTCACTCACTCTTCACCCCCCCTCCTCTCCTCCTGTCCCATTCCCCTCTCTCCCTCCCTCTCTCTCTCTCTCTCTCTCCCTCTCCCTCTCCTCCTGTCCCATTCCCCTCTCTCCCTCCTCCCCCCTCCTCCCTCTCCCTCCCTCCCTCTCTCCCTCTCCCCCCTCCTCTCCTGTCCCATTCCCCTCTCTCCCTCTCTCTCTCTCCCTCTCCTCTCCTCCTGTCCCATTCCCCTCTCTCTCCCTCCCTCTCTCTCTCTCCCTCTCCCTCTCCCTCTCCTCCTGTCCCATTCCCTCTCTCCTCTCTCTCTCTCCCCCCCCTCTCTCCCTCTCTCTCTAAAAGCTGGTGAGCATGGCGTCTGAGTGCAGCTGGAGCGACGCCGTGGTGGAGCTGCATGCGTGGTGCCAGCTGGCCGCCGTCTGCCACCACGCCAAGGACCATCGCTCGGTGCTGCGCTGCACCGGCAGCGCTCTGCAGCTGGAGGCGGCGGCAGCAGCGAGCCTCGGCACCACGGCCCGCGTTCTGTGAGTGGAGTCGGCCGACGCCGACATATAGAAACAATAAGGTCATCTCAGAAATGCCGGGGTGGATTCAATTCAGTTCAATTTATTTGTATCGCCCATTTTCACAAATTACAAATTCCCCTCAGAGGGCTTTACAATCTGTACACATAGACATCCCTGACCTTTGACCTTTGAGGGATGCTGAGCGGCGCCGGTTGTTTGCGAGCTTTGGCGTTGGTGCGTGAGAGCGGTGGAGACCTCCACGCCTACGGGGAGGCCATGGAGCTGCTGCTGGCCGCTGTCAGGTGCTTGTTCAGACGCGACGCCCCGGGCCGCTGCACCTCCACATGCTACAGGTCCAAACCGGCCATGTGCCTGTTGTCTCCTCCGTAGAAACGCGGAGCAGGCGGAGAGTCCGGCGCTGTGCGTCGCCGCCGCCGGCCGCTACTGGAGCACATGCCTCCCCCTGACTCAGACTCCTGAGGGGAGGCGGCAGCTCCTGGAGCCGCTGGAGGAGATCCTGTCTGCTCTGGTTCACACCAACAGGAAGCATGTGTGGACCTCCTCCAGCCACATTAACCGTCTCACACACAGCAACACATGCATTTCATGTTGCTGTGTGTGTGTGTGTGTATATATATATATATATACAACTAACACCAAGTCACATTAACTGTCTCACACAAAGCAATAGATTCATTTCATGTTGCTGTGTGTATATATATATATGGAAATATAGATCGATATCTATATAGATCTATATACATACTGTATGTTATATATATATATATATATATATATAACATACAGTATATAAGTAAAGACAACATTACTGGTTGTTGTATGTGTATATATATACATAAATGTATACAGTATATATATAAATATATATATGCATACAACATACAGTAATATATATATATGTATATATATATTATAGCAGAAACATGATGACATTGTTGTTAAAAGATTATACAGCTCCACACTATAATCCGTCCAGATAAACATCATTTAAAATTATTTCAACAAAGGTTATAATTACATAACAATCCACATTATACGTCAGTGAGCTTTAAGTAGGACCCAACACCAGCAACACTCTGCCGGAACCCCCCTGAGTAGAATCCTTCCCCTTCTCATCCCAGAAACAGAACAAAGGGAGAGCATCGCTGACCCTCACAGCTCCGCCTCTTGGGAGCTCTAAACACGAAGCCTCAGGTGAGAGGTCAAAGAACCCTGACTTGGTTCTGTCTGATCCTTTTCACATTGCTCTTTGTACTTCGATGCTATGAATGAGGAAATCGTCATTAATTCCACGTTAAACAAACATTTCCATTTGGGAAAGCTGAATGTGTGAGCATTGATGAGTGCGTTATGAGCACACGCAACACAGGTCAACCACCTAAATATCACGTCTGCGTGTGCGTAGAGGAGGAGGACCTCTCCCTGAGAGCCGCCATGTACAGCCTGTTGCTCCACGTCCACCTGGAGAGAACCGACTGGGCCGGTGCTCAGCAGCTGCTGGACCGAGCCATCAGGGACACGCCTCGCTCCAGACACCGGCTGTGAGTACCGAGAGAAAGACGACAACGATGTCACAGAGACGTAGACACAGCGACGTGGTGCCGTCCTCGGTGTGTTTCAGACCTCTGCTGAAACACAGAATACTGGTGAAAGCTCAACTGGGGGGAAGTGTACTGGCGGACATGCAGAGGTTCCAAGACGAAGAGGAGCAGTGCTGTTCATCGATGTGGCACCAGGTGGCGCTGTGTGCCGGCAACATCACCCAGCAGCTCACCTGCTACCAGAAGTCCATCACCTGCCTGCTGGTAATGCTGTGGCACCATTTCTGTATCATCACCCAACCCCCGACACATCAGCCGATGAATAGATGGATCATGATGTCACATTAGTACATGCCAGTCTTAAAGTTATATTATGATGTCATCTTTTTCCACTGAGCAAAGGGGATATGCTTTAAAGCCGAGTCTCTAGCACCACCGTGTGGAGCCGCTGCGCCACTGCAGGATTTAAATGGCCTTGTTCTCCTGTCTGTGAGCAGGGTGAAGAGACTCGGTGGGAGAAGGCCGGCCTCCTGCTGGAGTTTGGAGAGTGGTTGTACGGTCACGACTTCCCCAAAGCCGCCGCCCGGCGCCAGGTCCAGTGGGCCGTGGACCTCCTGCTGCTCGTGGGACGCGAGCGGGCCGAGGGGTCAGGTAGAGCCGCGTCTCGTTTATCGCGTCACGACACAACGGTGTGAGCGGCCAGGTCGTTCACGGTGCCGCCGTGTGGCCGTGAAGCGGATACCTCAGGGTTTCAGTGGCTCTCAAACCGTAGCCCTTCAAAACAAGAGCTCAACATGGAGCTTTATTGAGAGAGGCCGTATCAAGTATGCAACCCCGTTTTAAAAAGTTGTGTCATGAAAAGCTCATTGCAGCGTATAATAATGATAACACGTGACGACTCACACATGTCTGCACTCGTTTGGTTTTGCAAAGGTTGCACGTTATTGTTGTTTAAAAAAAAAGATATGCTTTGTAAAACTCTTTATAGCCTAATATTTGAATTTGTTTTGTCTTAGTTTTTCACACGTTGCAACTTTATTGTTATTATCTTTAAAAGATATTCAGATTAATTGCAGCCAATATGCCAAATATTATAATTTTTTGCACTGATTGTATTCTAAGTGAGTGAAAACATATTCATTTTTTATCTGGTTTACTTGAAAGTGATTGCAAAGTAGTTATAATATTTTAAAAAGCACAGATGGAGGAGTCACAAAACGTTATTTCGATAAAGATTCAGCGTTGACTATTTTGTTACAACTTTGTTGGGGCACGAACGTCTTTCTTCCTCCAAGTGGAGCGTGACAGAACAAGTTAGAGAACCTTTTGGACTCGGCACCGACATCTGATCCAGACAGAAGCCGAGCAACAGCTGTTTGATAGTTGCATCATCTATGTGTCTGTGGCCTCGTTTCTGATTGGGTAAACATTGAGCCAGGCAAATATTGTTCAGAGCAAAAGGTCCAGACGAAGAAAAAGATTTCTCAACATCCCCTGTGGGTACCCGCTGAGAGTAGCAGCAACTTTGAGAAGTCCTTTGAGTTCTGATATGAACTAGTATGTCTCTATTCCCCCAAGAGGCCAAGCGCACAGCCAAATAATAGGAAAGTGGAGGCGTATGCACCTGTGTACCGTTGGCTTTATGTGTGATTCTCGTCGTAATGACGCCGCTTGATGTGACACCGACAGAGGATTCGTGTTTCTGCTCAACTCGTTGTCACAGTGGATCTTTTCATGTTTGTTCTCTAGAGGTCACGTCTCCAAAAAGGTCTCTGAGCTCAGAGTCCCCGGTGGGAACGCGGGGCTCCTCCTGGACGGAGAGTCTGTCGAGTCTGAAGGAGGTGCGACGTCTGGACGGCTTGGTGCGAGCACACACTCTGCTCGCCGTCATGGCCGACAGGACTTCACCCGAGCGCCGGCTCAACCTGCTCAGGGCCTCCGTCTTCGTGCTGCGCATATGGCAGGTACTGACCACGTGGACGACGGAGCGGCTGCTATTCAAGCGCCTCACCTAATGTCGAATGCTCATTGTTTGCCCCCCTGGCTGTCGCTCCAGGTGTCCATGGCTGTAGGTTGGGAGATATCCAACGAGATGGCCAAGAACCAGCCGGCCCCGCCCCCGACCTCCGCTGGATCCAAAAAAGGCAAAGACAAGGGCAAAGGCAAAAAAGGGATAGATGTAAGTGAAATGTTGGTGATGAACACGGCGTCAGTGTAAAGCCCGAGGTATTTACTCTGGAGCGATGAAGCGGTTACTTCACTTGTTTGTCAGCTGTTGTTTACACTCTCAGTCCGTCTGATGGAAAGGAAACAAAGCTTTGAAATGTTCATTATGAGTTCAAACTTCTTCCTTTTCATTGCCTGAGGCGACGTGACACAAGACTGACAATGTGCCCTTTATCTACATTCACTATTAGTGTCGGTCAAAATGTTCTCGAGAGGTATTTACTTAATATCAGAGTGAACAATAACAACAACATGTACATGATGTGTCTGATCTGTTGCACCAGCCGACCCCCGTAGAGGAGAGGCCTAAACCCGTGGTCCTGGACCAGGAGCTCCCCTCCAGCCCACAGGACTGGGCTCGCTACGCCTGTCCTCAGCAGGCCCGGCTCATCTTCAGAACCAACAGCAACCCCCACTGTGTCAACACACTCAGCATCACCAAGCAGGTCTCTGGGCGTCAGGAGCCGTGTGGGCTGTGGCCCCGAGTTCCTTCTTTGTTTTCAGCTGCTGGTTGTATATCGAATGAACGGCTCCGCTACGGGGTCGGATCAGAACCTTTAGAATGTTATTTTGCATTATGCTGGTGGAAGAGGTTTGAATCAAACACAATGCCACACACATCATCTCAATAAGGAAATCATCCATAAGTTATCCACTCGTCTTTAATCGTGCACTCTACAACCACTCTGATGGGTTTGTTTTTGTTACACGGGAGACTAAATCATTTGGAAACCAACCGTGCCATTTATGTTCTCACATACAAGGAATGTGTCACGGTGGGTGGTGCGACAAGAGACAATAACATTGACAACAATCAACGACAATCAACACAGTAAGAGAATTAAGAATATATATATATATAATAAGAATATTAGATAAAGTACACAGACGGGCAGGTTTCAGAGCTTTAACCAGTGAAGGTCAGTTTAAAGTGACACGTGTATTTAAAGTGAAGAGTTACGTATATTTAAGTGTATGAAAGTGAAGAATTAAGTTGCATGCAGGGGAGTGACCGGAAGGAAATTGGGGTCAGATCAGTCTCAATAATTAGAAATGCTCACAGAGACTCACAAATGCAAACACAAAGATTGTTGTTGTTGTGTATTTTATTCAGTCAATCATTGCAATACAAGACAATAATTTTTTATATAATATACAAAACAGAAAGACTGAAAAAGTATAGGTAGAAGCAAAATAAGCTTATATATTCCTATCCTAAATTATTATAATCAAATAAATCAGATTCACAAATGCACACAGAACAATTAACAAATATACTCAATTTAAAAATACATTCCAATGGACACGTGAATAAATTACTATTTGTTTGTTTGTTGATCGCACTGCATTGGTTTGTGGGTTTTTGAGACTCCCCTGCCGTGGCTCGATTCGCAAATGCTTTTTTTTTAACATAGACCTCTCAGCAGCCAATCAGAAGGCGGCCGGGAAGGCTCAAAAACACACAAACACATGTGCAGCGATTCACAAACAAATGCAGTGCAATCCACAAACAAATAGATAAAAATCCACAAACAAATAGAACAATCTATATTGAAATGCAGAAATATTTATATAAATCGTAATTTATTGATCTGTGCATTGGAATATATCTGTGAATCCTTGTGTTTGCATTTGCAATTACTGAAATCAGTGCGTGTTGTATTTTGTATTTATATTGTTGTGATGCAGCTCGGCGCCGCGGGCCTCTTCCTCTTCTGATGAAGCTCTGGAGAGAATTCAACATGTGAGAATGTGATTTCCTCTTCTTGATTTCCTTTTCTTTTGTTCGGCTGCAGACTCAAAGCCTGTTTTATCTCGACCTTCTGGAGAGAGAGTTGTGCTCACTCTCACTCGACCACCTGACCTTACCCATCATGCATCTTGCCGAGACCATTGCCCACGACCTGTTGGATAGGAGCGGCCTCTCCGACCTCTACCGACTTCGGTAAGAACACCGATGAGAGAAACACACACCCCATCTGTCCGCAGTCCAGTTGCATTGTGGGTATTCTAGACGCCAGGTTTTGGAAGGGGTTAAAAACATGATACCTCTGGTTATGCTGCATTCATTTGGATCCTGTTGTCATGGGAGTGCAACGCTAGATCCGACACTTTAAAAAATATTTCAGGCCATTTCCAACACTCCAATTTATTTTATTTGAATAGTGTGCCGCTGCAAGTTGAAGATGCAAACCGTGAAATGGTGTGTGTATGAATGTGTGTATGAGTATGTGTGTGAGCGTTAGCTACTCCTGATGTGCAGGGGGCACCTTAGCCCCTCCCACGGTGTATAAATGCATGTGAATGGATGAATGATGTCATTTCAAGTACAGGTTCATCTACCATTTACTTTGTGTTGCCCCCCCCCCGCCAGAATTGTGAGGCGCTGCAGTCAGCTGGGTCTGGAGACCCATTCCCCGTACCAGGAGAAGCTCCTGAGTCTAAGTCGAATCCAAGAACAAGAACAGATGAGGTACGACGACGCGGCCGCACATATTCATTGGCTGTGCGTTGAGCTTTTAACGACCTGTGATATTATATTCATGGTTCAGGTGCCACAGAGCGATTGCTGTTTCACACGAGGGAAGAGGCCTTCACCAAGGGGCCAATCAGGTCAGCCTGCTCCTCACAACAGAGATATATCTGTTATTAACTTGTATACCCGTGTGTCTTAAATCTATCACAAGTTGGCAGTTCAAACATTATTGTCAGGGTTCGTACGTCATGGAAAACCTGGAAAAATCCTGGACATGTGTTGTATTCATATGTGTATTTACGCTGAGTTTTAAACAATGAATATGCTTTTAAAAGAATGACGCTCTAAATATAAGCCGGCAAACGCTCTGATACTTTTCTGCGCTGCAAGTGAACGCACCTTAACTGAAAAAACATAAATGTTTATTCTTTTAATCAAACTATTGTCTCATTCATTTGTGTCATTTAGGGTTATATACTGTATGCTTTGGAATTCTCATAGTTCGTTTAAATAATAAATCGTATCACTTTTTTATGTATACACCGAGGTTCACAAAATGTTTGGTCATGGAAATTTGGTTTAAAGTCGTGGAAAAGTCCTGGACACCCATTGGTCGACATGTGTATGACCCCTGTATTATATCTGTTTACCATTTAATGTATATAAAAAAGCTAATTGTCCATTTTGGTGATCTTTCAGAAGGTGGAGGGGGATGGAGTGGTTGGCTTTGGGCAGCAGAAGAGGGAAGTGAGTGCTCAGCACATCTGGCTGGACAAAGCTGATGTTTGCCTCGGTCTCGGACTCCATCAGGCAGCCAGGCAGCTGCTGGCAGAGGCCCACTGTGTGGCTGAGGTGAGCTCCTGCTCTCAGGGAATTGTGTTTTTCTCTCACTCCAAGGGGATCAGAAATCTATTGACAAAGTACATATTTACTAAATCAGGAGTTTAGTTATCTTGTAACTAAATTCCTGTTTCCAGGATCACTGACTGCTTCCCTTGCAGCCTGTAAACCTTTTCTCTACCTTCAGCTCTAGACTCTCATCATGAGATGAGAAGGAAGCGAGTTGGATTGCTCCGTAAACACTTCAAAACGCTCCTTAAAACCCAGTTGCTGTGCGTTCTGTTTCTATTCACTCCACAGTACGAATTCAATGGGGAAAAGTGTAAATGGCCCTGAGCTACTGTTGCTATGGCAACCAAACTTTTCAGTAAAGGTGCGTTTTACTCGCTACTATTTATTATATATTTATATATAATATAATTATATATTTATATATAATAAATAGTTGCGAGTAAAACGCACCTTAACTGCTGAACTGAAAAGTTTGGTTGCCATAGCAACAGTAGCTCAGGGACAGCTAGAAGCTACAGAGCTAGAAGCTACATAGCTAGAAGCTAGAGAGCTTCTAGCTGTCCCTGAGCTACTGTTGCTATGGCAACCAAACTTTTCAATAAAGGTGCGTTTTACTCGCTACTATTTATTATATATATATATATATATATATATATATATAGAATAAATAGTAGCGAGTAAAACGCACCTTAACTGCTTAACTGAAAAGTTTGGTTGCCATAGCAACAGTAGCTCAGGGACAGCTAGAAGCTAGACAGCTACAAGCAACAGAGCTAGAAGCTAGACAGCTAGAAGCTACAGAGCTAGAAGCTAGAGAGCTACAAGCTACAGAGCTAGAAGCTACAGAGCTAGAAGCTACAGAGCTAGAAGCTAGACAGCTAGAAGCTACAGAGCTAGAAGCTAGACAGCTAGAAGCTACAGAGCTAGAAGCTAGAAAGCTACAGACCTACAGAGCTAGAAGCTAGACAGCTAGAAGCTACAGAGCTAGAAGCTACAGAGCTAGAAGCTTGACAGCTACAAGCTACAGAGCTACAGAGCTGGGAGCTACATAGATAGAAAGCTAGAAGCTACAGAGCTAGAAGCTAGACAGCTAGAAGCTACAGAGCTAGAAGCTACAGAGCTAGAAGCTACAGAGCTAGAAGCTAGACAGCTACAAGCTACAGAGCTAGAAGCTACAGAGCTAGAAGCTACAGAGCTAGAAGCTAGACAGCTAGAAGCTACAGAGCTAGAAGCTACAGAGCTAGAAGCTAGACAGCTAGAAGCTACAGAGCTAGAAGCTAGACAGCTAGAAGCTACAGAGCTAGAAGCTACACAGCTAGAAGCTACAGAGCTAGAAGCTAGAGAGCTAGAAGCTACAGAGCTAGAAGCTAGAGAGCTACAAGCTACAGAGCTAGAAGCTAGACAGCTACAAGCAACAGAGATAGAAGCTACATAACTAGAAACTACAGAGCTAGAAGCTAGACAGCTACAAGCTACAGAGCTAGAAGCTACAGAGCTAGAAGCTAGAGAGCTACAAGCTACAGAGCTAGAAACTACAGAGCTAGAAGCTACAGCGCTATAAGCTAGACAGCTAGAAGCCACATGGCTAGAAACTACATGGCTAGAAGCTTCAGGGCTAGAAGCTACAGATCTGGAAGCTACAGCTAGAAGCTACAGCTAGAAGCTACACCAGCTAGCTCACCACAGCAAGGGCAACTGCTACGCCGAGCGTCACAAAGGCTCATATCGCTGCTCATTGGGGCTCCTTCACTTCAAGAGTCTCTCGTTGTCCAACGTGTTCAAGCAAAGTGCCGATGTCACAACTATTGAAAAACTATTTACAATTCAAACAGATGGATTTGCAAGTAAATGACAATAGTTTGATTAAAAGAATAAACATTTATAGAAATATTTATTCTTTTAATCAAACTATTCTATCTCATTTATTAAGGTTATACTGTGTGCTTTGGAATTCTCATTGTTTGTTTGAATACTAAATGTTGTCACTTTTTCATGTATACACCGAGATTTCACGAAACTTTTAGTCATGGAAATTTGTTTTAAAGTCATGGAAAAGTCCTAGAAATCTATGGGTAAAAATGTGTATGAACCCTGACTCCATCTCCTTCCGTCCAGGAGCTCAGAGACCTGACGACGATGGCTAGAAGTTTGCTCAGCCTGGCCGTGCTGGCTTGTGAGGAGCAGAACTTTGCTCAGGCTCTGATTCTGCTGGACGAAGCCCACGCTCTGGGAGGGGATGAGGAGTTCTGGTACCAGCTCACCCTCACCAATGTCAGAGCTGTGGTGGGCCAGAGGGACCAAGACGCACACACCAAGGTACGGACACACAACCTTCTAAAAGCCCTCGACGCAACAATGACCTTCTTTTCTTCGGCAGGCTGAACAGATTATAAAACGAGGCTGTGTGGCCCTGAAGCTGGTTCTGGAGCGGCGGGTAAACCGAGCCCCAGAAATTATATTCTTCATCACCTCGTTAGAGATGAGGTAACAGAGCTCTGTGTTGTCCTTTTCTATTAGGATGTCTTTGTCATTTTTGAGCTGCACTATCCAGTGGGTGAAGGGAATGTACATCCTGGTCCTATGCGCTTTGTTGTGTTCCAGGGGTGCCGTTGAATCTATACGTGCCCTTGGTGGCGGTGAACCCGGGAAGAGATTTAGCAACGAGGCGGTCCAGAGGCTGATGGCCGCCTGCGATACCCTCAGAGAGTGCGCCAGTGGTTTCATTAAACTGGGCTACAAAGACCACGCAGCAGAGACGCATGCCGAGTACGCACACGGTCTGAGGTCAGTCCGTCCGGAGCCACTACAGACCTCAATCACACTGCCGTCCGATATGCCCTATGCAAATACAATGTTTACTCTACTTGGGTGCATGGAGGTAGCTTTGACAGTTACATCTTATTTTTATACTACCATCACACCTGAAACACAATGGGCCTCATGCAAGAACACAAGCTGAAGTGTAACACGAATCAGGACTAAAAACCTTCAGGTTCTCCCTGATGTCAGATGTCCAGCCAAAAGAAAGCCACGACAATAGTGTTCCACAACTTGGTCACACAAAATATATAAATGGGCAGAAACACATTAAAACCGACCCGGATAAGACTTATTTAGAGCATGATCACCCTCTTGACAAATTTCCCCTTGGGGATTAATAAAGTACATATCTATCTATCTATCTCTTGTGGCTGAAATGAGTAGTACAGGAACAAACATTTGTTTTTATCCTTGCAACACTTTTTTTCCACCTGTTCTTAAGTCATAAACAATGTTGAGCGGACACAATCAACTGTTTTTCTCACTTGCATCTTGTCTCGTCACTTGCTTTTGTTGTCGTCCTAAAAAATGACACCAAAATTGAACAAACCTCTCTGTAAATTGCCACGCTATGATGATGATGATGATCATTGATGATGATAAAATGGTCAACAGAATATTCCTTTTACATACCGTTGTCTTCGTATATATTTTTTATTTTTGTTGACGATAATGTAAGTTTCTGACTCATCCTTCTAGTAAATTCTTACTATGTATAAATTAGTGAACGCCACTAATCCTTTTAATCACTCACTCTTGCCACGTAGGAAAACAATGTGCTTGTGTAAGTTTTTCTAGCACGAGTCTGCTCTCACATCCTCTCCTTGTCTTTGTTGCACCAACAATGTACCTGCAGAACCCTCGCCGGCCGCTCCGCTCGCGCAGAAGACAAGCGGCGCTTCCTGCTCGACGGCGTCTCCCAGCTGCAGCTCGCCGTCACGGAGCAGGAACACGTGGCGCTGACCGCTCAGACGCTGCTGCCCTCACAGCAGGAGGTAAGTACAGTGCATGCGGCGTTCCTCCAAAAACACGCCTTTCGTCTTGAACGATGCCTTCGGGAGGCATTCCGTGTCTCACACCTTCAGGAGAAAACGCTGACGATGAACAACAGAAGCAGAGAACGGAGGAGAAACGCAAAACTCGTGGTACCAGCTGTGACTCTTCTGGGCCCAGAAGCTGAGTCGTGGGTAGAACTGCCGGCCCGTGAAGGACGTTTGATCCCATTTAGAGAATTATCAGAGTGTGTTTCTCCTTTTTGAGGAAGGCCGGATACTCTGAACTGCGGTTTGGTGCATAAGCACAAACCACAGTCAGAGCCTTACTCCCCGCAACCCGTAGGCGCAGGGAGGCGACCCTCTCGTTCTCCGGGGCAAACTCCAACAGCAGCGCTCAGCCGGGGGCTTGTGAGTATCCCCACTCCCGCCCGGCGCCTCTCACCCTGGGCAACTCCAGAAAAGAAGAGAGTCCAACCCTTCTCCAGGAGCTTGGTTCCAGAGCCAGCGCTGTGCGTGGAGGTGAGCCCAACTAGATCTAGTTGGTACTGCTCCCCCTCCCGCACCAGCTCTGGCTCCTTCCCCTTAGCGGTGACGTTCCACGTCCCTAGAGCTGGTCTATGCCGCCGGCGATCGGCTCGCCCAGGCCCCCCGCCCAGCCTGCCGCCCGGTCTACATAGCACCCGACCCCGATGATTGTCCCTGCGGGTGGTGGGTCCACAGGGTTGCTGCTCCATGTTGTTTCTTCGGGCTGAGCCCGACCGGGCCCCATAGGCGAAGGCCCGGCCACCAGACGCTCGCCGATGAGCTCCACTCCTGGGTCTGGTTCCGGGAGGGTGCCCCGGTTTCCCGTGTCCGGGCGAGGTAGCTGAAGCTCGTGTGCTGCTATTCATCAGGGCTTTTGAACCGCTCTTAGTCTGGACTCTCACCCGAGACCTGTTTGCCTTGGGAGACCCCCGGACAACATAGCTCCCGGGATCACTGAGCCTCTCAAACTCCTCCACCACGTTAAGGTGGCGATTCACGGAGGAGATAGAAGTTAAATTAAATAAATAGATCTTCTCGGTTTTCTGTTGATAAATGTTGAGTCTCCTGGTCGTTGGTGTTCTTCAAGGCAGATCTCAGTTTCTCATTCTCAACAGTGAGCCGATTACCGACACTTCAGGGTATCGAACCCCATCCCAGTAAACCAGGAGTACCATTACCAGTGCCTTTTTTTTGGGAGGCTTGTGGGTAATTTTCTAGTTACCCCCCCCCCCTCCCTCCCTCCTTCCTAATTTTGTATTTGGATTTTTCCAAACGACTGAATGTAAAGTTCTGTATACCCCAACTTCTTGGCGGTGGTATTATTCTTCATTCTTGTGTTTGCAAAATCATGAAAATAAAAAAAAAAGAATAAAACAAAACGAAATAAAAGTTTGAAACCTCTCAGCGCCTTAAGCTGCGTTTACTCCTGTGAGTTTTAGCGGCTTATCTCCATGGCTTTACCCGCGTATGACTTTGACTTTAAACACCTTAAAGTCTTTTTCTTTGACATCGGTACTAAATTCTCAAAGGTCCCATCTGATTTTGTATTTGTATTTTTCCAAACGACTGAATGTAACGTTCTGTATACCCCAACTTCTTGGAAGTGGCATTATTCATCATTCCTGTGTTTGCAAAATCAATACAAAATCATAAAAGAAAATAAACAAAACAAAACAAAAGGTCGAGCGGCCTTGAGGTCGAGCGGCCTTTGTTTCACCGTCTCGTTCAGAGCTGCTATGTCTCCAGCTGGTCTTTGTTGTTGACCGCTCCGTTTGGAGGGAAGTCTTTTCTTTAGTCACAGACGATTATTTTCCACCGGCTCGAGATTCAAAGTGTTCTCAAACTTGATCTTGTTGTTAGCCACCATCTCGGTCGTAGCTCTGACCGAGACCTTTCGCCCCGCAAAGGGCTTTCTCCAGCGACTCTGTTCCCCATGCGTGGGTCTTCTGAGTGTCTTCACTGGTTGTAACGTTCTCTTGACGGATGATGCAGGGTTTCTCTGCAGCTGCATATCTCAGATTAAATGTTTTTCTTGATCAACGGACTCCTCCGTATTTATAAAACTAATCTTGGTGTTTTCCACCTTCTCCTGCGGATCGATCTTCAGGGTTTCATCAAACTTGATCTTGTTGTTATCCATAATCTCGGTCAGATCCTGGCCGGCCTGTTCCGGCAAAGCAACAGGCTCGACCTATTCCCTGACCGAGCCTGTTGCCCCGCAAAGGGCTTGTTGAGTGGCTGAGTTGTCCACGTCCACGCATGGATCAATTCAGCCCACTCTTTGATGGTAACAACCTTCTGGTTGATTGGCCGGGCGACATCTTAAAAGATTATAATAAACAATGAGTTCTGTAAAAATTTTGCGCAGCTAAATTCCAGGGGCCCGGGGGAGTGCGTGGTGCGGGGGACGGGGCTGCTGTAGTTGCCCCTGGAGGCCCTGACGGTGCTGCAGGGCGGAGGCCTGAGCTCCATGTCTCGGGACTTCTCCCTCCAGCTGCTCCACAGTCGGCTGAACAGAGAGGAACCACACAAAGGTACCGGAGACGCACCTGCACCCGGACTTTAAGACATGCACTTCAGTTTGTTTAACCCTCAGAGGGCTTTACACTCTGGACACATCGGACATCCCGGACCCGGGGCCTCACGTCGGATCAGGAAAAACATATGAACAATGTAACAGAGTTATTCAACGAATACGACAGAAATGTAATGAGTCGGATTCTCGACGGGTGCGGTGACGCGTGCCTGTAATCCAAGTTACCGGGAGGCTGAGGCTGAGGCTGGAGGATCGCTGGAGCTCAGGAGCTCTGAGCTGCAGCGCACTATGCCGATCGGGTGTCCGCACTAAGTTCGGTATCGATATGGCGGTCCCGGGAGAGCCCGGGACCTCCAGGTCGTCTGGGAGGGCTGCACCGACCCAGGTCGGACACGGAGCAGGTCAAAGGCCCCGTGCCGCTCAGTAGTGGGATCGCGCCTGTGAATAAGCGCTGTAGTGCAGCTTGAGTTACATAGCGGGACCAAGTCTTTGTACACTGTTTCTACTGGTCAACCAACAGCTGAGACAACAACTCCAACTCCAACACCAGCAAAAGCAACCTTGCTTCATCACTGTCTCCTGTCCGAAGTCCATGCACAGAACGCCTGCTCCGCTTGGCCATGATTGGCTGCAGCTGATCATGCCATATTTGATTTGTGTGCTGCAGGAAGTTGGTGCGCTCACTTGTCGACTGTGCGTATTTTCTCAGCGTGAAGATTAAAATGCTTACAGCACCTGGTATTCCCAGGCAGTCTCCCATCCAAGTACTGACCAGGCCCAACCCTGCTTAGCTTCCGAGATCAGACAAGATCAGGCGCAACCAGGGAGGTGTGGCCGTAAGCAAAGGCTGAGCCTAGCAAAGGGACTTTTGAAGCACCTCAGCGTGCCACTGTCATCATGCAACATATTTTTTATTTTTTTATTTTTTTATTTATTTAACCAGGAAATGCCTCATTGAGATTAAAAATCTCCTTTACAAGAGTGTCCTGGCCAAGACAGCAGCAGCAGCACGTCACACAAAGTTTACAATACAACATAAAACATAAAACAGTGACAGACAATATATAAAACGAAAAACTAAATCACAGCATGAATAAAACCAAAACTAAGTCTCAAGTCAACACGACCCAGCTTACACAGGAGCACATACCGCCGTCATCGACAGCTAGATCAATTTCCCTCCAATATTTTCAATCTATTTTTAAAAACACCTAAGGAGACCGGCTCCCGGAGACCCAGGTCTGTCTGCAGCAAATTCCAAGCCGCAGAGCAGCAAACTTAAAACCTCTTTTCCCATTTCCAAAGCGGACGTGAGGACTGAGAGCAAGAGGAGGCCTTGAGCAGAGGTCACAGAGCGAAGATGGTAGCTTCCAGGGTTTTTCAGCTGAATTAGCGTCCAAAGATACGATGGAAGTACGTGGAGAATAGCTTTATAAATAAGGACATGCCAATGATTTTGTCTCCGGATGGACAGAGGAGTCCAACCAACCCTCGCATACAGGGAGCAATGGTGAGTCAGAGCCTTAAGATTTGTGATGAACCTCAATGCTCCATGGTAGACAGTATCTAAGGAGTGGAGACATTGAGAAGATGCATGCATATATAAGACATCACCAAAATCAATCACAGGCATAAAAGTAGCAGCAACAAGTCTCTTTTTAGCATTAAAAGAAAAGCAAGACTTATTTCGGAAATAGAAACCCAGCCTCACTTTCAACTTCTTAACAAGTTGCTGAATATGAGGTTTAAAGAGAGAGTCATCAATCAAGAATCCCAGGTATTTATATGATGATACAGACTCAATCACATTGCCCTGAAATGAAATCATAGCTGGAAGGTTTAATGGCTTTGTTTTTGAGTTTGTAAACATCATCAACTTCGTTTTATCAGGATTCAACAATAATTTCAACTCATTAAAAGAGTGTTGCACAGTATCGAAGGCTGTTTGTAAGTGTAAGAGAGCCTGATGCTGTAGGGCAGAACAGTAAATGACAGTATCGTCTGCATAAAGTGAAAATTGGCATTTGGCACATTTTGACCGATACTGTTAATATAAATTGTGAATAAAGTGGTCCAAGGACTGAACCCTGTGGCACACCTTTTATTATATCAAGAGAACTCGAGGTGATGCCTTCAGCCTGTACACACTGTGATCGGTTTGATAAATAATTTTCAAACCAACAAACAGTATGTTTTGACAGTCCAATAGTAAGAAGTCTCTGCTTCATTACTGCATGATCGACAGTGTCGCCTTGGACAAATCAATAAAAGGGCTGCACAGTGTTGTTTATTGTCCAAAGATTCAATAAAATCATTTACTACCTTTAACGCTGCTGTGGTTGTACTATGTTTTCTAAAACCTGATTGATAGACAGATAAAATATTGTTTATGATTAAAACTCCTTAAGTTGCTCACTCACAAGGGATTCTAGTGTCTTAGCTAAAACAGACAGTTTGGAGATAGGCCTGTAATTATTTAAAAGTGTGGGGTCTCCTCCTTTAACAGGGGAGAACAAAGGCAGACTTCCATATAAGGGAATTTCGTTTGAAAGTAAGGAAAGATTAAAATATATGTTAAAGGAGGTGCAATAAAATCAGCAGCTAACTTTAAAAATATAGTTCTAGGTTATCGGACCTGCGGTTTTCTTGTGTCTAAAAGTTTAAGGGCTTTGTGCACTTCAGTAACAGTAACAGGCTTAAACTGAAAGACTCACCAACAGTTTCCTGGCGACCCAAACAAGCAGAGGATTTCTCATGAGGATGGTTTAGTGTCAAACAGGGAACCAGAGGCAATCCCAGTCGCCATACTTAATAGTCACGTTGCCATTAGTTATTGAGGTTAAATTGTACAAATTCAGATGCAGGTTTTGTTTTCATCACAAGATTACACTTGATAACACTGACGACGTCACGTTTGTAAAAGCCCAAATCTTCTCCGAATCAACCTGATTCTCGCCGGGTGCGCGTACCTGTAATCCAAGTTACCGGGAGGCTGAGGCTGGAGGATCGTTGGAGCTCAGGAGCTCTGAGCTGCAGCGCACTATGCCGATCGGGTGTCCGCACTAAGTTCGGTATCGATATGGCGGTCCCAGGGGAGCCCGGGACCTCCAGGTCGTCTAAGGAGGGCTGCACCGACCCAGGTCGGACACGGAGCAGGTCAAAGGCCCCGTGCCGCTCAGTAGTGGGATCGCGCCTGTGAATAAGCGCTGTAGTGCAGCTTGAGTTACATAGCGGGACCAAGTCTTTGTACACTGTTTCTACTGGTCAACCAACAGCTGAGACAACAACTCCAACTCCAACACCAGCAAAAGCAACCTTGCTTCATCACTGTCTCCTGTCCGAAGTCCATGCACAGAACGCCTGCTCCGCTTGGCCATGATTGGCTGCAGCTGATCACGCCATATTTGATTTGTGTGCTGCAGGAAGTTGGTGCGCTCACTTGTCGACTGTGCGTATTTTCTCAGCGTGAAGATTAAAATGCTTACAGCACCTGGTATTCCCAGGCAGTCTCCCATCCAAGTACTGACCAGGCCCAACCCTGCTTAGCTTCCGAGATCAGACAAGATCAGGCGCGACCAGGGAGGTGTGGCCGTAAGCAAAGGCTGAGCCTAGCAAAGGGACTTTTGAAGCACCTCAGCGTGCCACTGTCATCATGCAACATATCCCAGTCGCCATACTTAATAGTCACGTTGCCATTAGTTATTGAGGTTAAATTGTACAAATTCAGATGCAGGTTTTGTTTTCATCACAAGATTACACTTGATAACACTGACGACGTCACGTTTGTAAAAGCCCAAATCTTCTCCGAATCAACCTGATTCTCGCCGGGTGCGGTGGCGTACCTGTAATCCAAGTTACCGGGAGGCTGAGGCTGGAGGATCGTTGGAGCTCAGGAGCTCTGAGCTGCAGCGCACTATGCCGATCGGGTGTCCGCACTAAGTTCGGTATCGATATGGCGGTCCCGGGGAGCCCGGGACCTCCAGGTCGTCTAAGGAGGGCTGCACCGACCCAGGTCGGGCACGGAGCAGGTCAAAGGCCCTGTGCCGCTCAGTAGTGGGATCGCGCCTGTGAATAAGCGCTGTAGTGCAGCCTGAGTTACACAGCGGGACCCAGTCTTTTTACACTGTTTCTACTGGTCAACAAACAGCTGAGACAACAACTCCAACACCAGCAAAAGCAAAAGCAACCTTGCTTCATCACTGTCTCCTGTCCGAAGTCCATGCACAGAACGCCTGCTCCGCTTGGCCATGATCGGCTGTAGCTGATCACGCCACATTTGATTTGTGTGCTGCAGGAAGTTGGTGCGCTCACTTGTCGACTGTGCGTATTTTCTCAGCGTGAAGATTAAAATGCTTACAGCACCTGGTATTCCCAGGCAGTCTCCCATCCAAGTACTGACCAGGCCCAACCCTGCTTAGCTTCCGAGATCAGATGAGATCGGGCTCGACCAGGGAGGTGTGGCCGTAAGCAAAGGCTGAGCCTAGCAAAGGGACTTTTGAAGCACCTCAGCGTGCCACTGTCATCATGCAACATATTTTTTTATTTTTTATTTTTTTATTTATTTAACCAGGAAATGCCTCATTGAGATTAAAAATCTCCTTTACAAGAGTGTCCTGGCCAAGACAGCAGCAGCAGCACGTCACACAAAGTTTACAATACAACATAAAACATAAAACAGTGACAGACAATATATAAAACGAAAAACTAAATCACAGCATGAATAAAACCAAAACTAAGTCTCAAGTCAACATGACCCAGCTTACACAGGAGCACATACCGCCGTCATCGACAGCTAGATGAATTTCCCTCCAATATTTTCAATCTATTTTTAAAAACACCTAAGGAGACCGGCTCCCGGAGACCCAGGTCTGTCTGCAGCAAATTCCAAGCCGCAGGAGCAGCAAACTTAAAACCTCTTTTCCCCATTTCCAAACGGACGTGAGGGACGGAGAGCAAGAGGAGGCCTTGAGCAGAGGTCACAGAGCGAAGATGGTAGCTTCAGGGTTTTCAGCTGAATTAGCGTCCAAAGATACGATGGAAGTACGTGGAGAATAGCTTTATAAATAAGGACATGCCAATGATTTTGTCTCCGGATGGACAGAGGTCCAACCAACCCTCGCATACAGGGAGCAATGGTGAGTCAGAGCCTTAAGATTTGTGATGAACCTCAATGCTCCATGGTAGACAGTATCTAAGGAGTGGAGACATTGAGAAGATGCATGCATATATAAGACATCACCAAAATAAATCACAGGCATAAAAGTAGCAGCAACAAGTCTCTTTTTAGCATTAAAAGAAAAGCAAGACTTATTTCGGAAATAGAAACCCAGCCTCACTTTCAACTTCTTAACAAGTTGCTGAATATGAGGTTTAAAAGAGAGAGTCATCAATCAAGAATCCCAGGTATTTATATGATGATACAGACTCAATCACATTGCCCTGAAATGAAATCATAGCTGGAAGGTTTAATGGCTTTGTTTTTGAGTTTGTAAACATCATCAACTTCGTTTTATCAGGATTCAACAATAATTTCAACTCATTAAAGAGTGTTGCACAGTATCGAAGGCTGTTTGTAAGTGTAAGAGAGCCTGATGCTGTGTAGGAGCAAACAGTAAATGACAGTATCGTCTGCATAAAAGTGAAAATTGGCATTTGGCACATTTTGACCGATACTGTTAATATAAATTGTGAATAAAAGTGGTCCAAGGACTGAACCCTGTGGCACACCTTTTATTATATCAAGAGAACTCGAGGTGATGCCTTCAGCCTGTACACACTGTGATCGGTTTGATAAATAATTTTCAAACCAACAAACAGTATGTTTTGACAGTCCAATAGTAAGAAGTCTCTGCTTCATTACTGCATGATCGACAGTGTCGAAAGCCTTGGACAAATCAATAAAAAGGGCTGCACAGTGTTGTTTATTGTCCAAAGATTCAATAAAATCATTTACTACCTTTAACGCTGCTGTGGTTGTACTATGTTTTTCTAAAACCTGATTGATAGACAGATAAAATATTGTTTATGATTAAAAACTCCTTAAGTTGCTCACACAAGGGATTCTAGTGTCTTAGCTAAAACAGACAGTTTGGAGATAGGCCTGTAATTATTTAAAAGTGTGGGGTCTCCTCCTTTTAACAGGGGGAGAACAAAGGCAGACTTCCATATAAGGGGAATTTCGTTTGAAAGTAAGGAAAGATTAAAAATATATGTTAAAGGAGGTGCAATCAAATCAGCAGCTAACTTTAAAAAATATGGTTCTAGGTTATCCGGACCTGCCGGTTTTCTTGTGTCTAAAAGTTTAAGGGCTTTGTGCACTTCAGTAACAGTAACAGGCTTAAAACTGAAAGACTCACCAACAGTTTCCTGGCGACCCAAACAAGCAGAGGATTTCTCATGAGGATGGTTTAGTGTCAAACAGGGAACCAGAGGCAATCCCAGTCGCCATACTTAATAGTCACGTTGCCATTAGTTATTGAGGTTAAATTGTACAAATTCAGATGCAGGTTTTGTTTTCATCACAAGATTACACTTGATAACACTGACGACGTCACGTTTGTAAAAGCCCAAATCTTCTCCGAATCAACCTGATTCTCGCCGGGTGCGGTGGCGCGTACCTGTAATCCAAGTTACCGGGAGGCTGAGGCTGGAGGATCGTTGGAGCTCAGGAGCTGCAGC
>NC_079395.1:1647754-1655254 GCF_029220125.1 Pseudoliparis swirei
GTCATCATGCAACATATCCCAGTCGCCATACTTAATAGTCACGTTGCCATTAGTTATTGAGGTTAAATTGTACAAATTCAGATGCAGGTTTTGTTTACATCACAAGATTACACTTGATAACACTGACGGGGACACGTTTGTAAGCCCAAATCTTCTCCGAATCAACCTGATTCTCGCCGGTGCGGTGGCGTGCCTGTAATCCAAGTTACCGGGAGGCTGAGGCTGGAGGATCGTTGGAGCTCAGGAGCTGCAGCGCACTATGCCGATCGGGTGTCCGCACTAAGTTCGGTATCGATATGGCGGTCCCGGGGGAGCCCGGGACCTCCAGGTCGTCTAAGGAGGGCTGCACCGACCCAGGTCGGACACGGAGCAGGTCAAAGGCCCCGTGCCGCTCAGTAGTGGGATCGCGCCTGTGAATAAGCGCTGTAGTGCAGCCTGAGTTACACAGCGGGACCCAGTCTTTTTACACTGTTTCTACTGGTCAACAAACAGCTGAGACAACAACTCCAACAAAAGCAAAAGTCAACCTTGCTTCATCACTGTCTCCTGTCCGAAGTCCATGCACAGAACGCCTGCCCCGCTTGGCTACAGCTGATCACGCCACATTTGATTTGTGTGCTGCAGGAAGTTGGTGCGCTCACTTGTCGACTGTGCGTATTTTCTCAGCGTGAAGATTAAAATGCTTACAGCACCTGGTATTCCCAGGCAGTCTCCCATCCAAGTACTGACCAGGCCCAACCCTGCTTAGCTTCCGAGATCAGACGAGATCGGAGGCGACCAGGGAGGTGTGGCCGTGAAAGCAAAGGCTGAGCCTAGCAAAGGCTTTTCAGAGTCCTTCAGCGTGCCACTGTCATCATGCAACATATTTTTTATTTTTTTATTTTTTTATTTATTTAACCAGGAAATGCCTCATTGAGATTAAAAATCTCCTTTACAAGAGTGTCCTGGCCAAGACAGCAGCAGCAGCACGTCACACAAAGTTTACAATACAACATAAAACATAAAACAGTGACAGACAATATATAAAACGAAAAACTAAATCACAGCATGAATAAAACCAAAACTAAGTCTCAAGTCAACATGACCCAGCTTTGGGAGCATACCCGCCGTCATGAACAGCTAGATCAATTTCCTCAATACACCAATCTATTTTAAAAACACCTAGAGACCCGGCTCCGGAGACCCAGGAATCTGTCTGCAGCAAATTTAAGCCGCAGGAGCAGCAAACTTAAAACCTCTTTTCCCCATTTCCAAGCGGACGTGAGGGGCGGAGGCAAGAGAGGCCTTGAGCAGAGGTCCTGGGCCGAAGATGGTGGCTTCAGGTTTTTCCTAAGCGATTAAGCGTCCAGATCTCGATCGTCTACGTGGAGAATAGCTTTATAAATAAGGACATACCAATGGTGCATCTCCGGATGGACGCAGAGAGTCAACCAACCCTCGCGCCACAGGGAGCAATGGTGAGTCAGAGCCTTAAGATTTGATGAACCTCAATGCTCCATGGTAGACAGTATCTAAGAATTGGAACATTGGAAGATGCATGCATATAAGACATCACCAAAATCAATCACAGGCATAAAGTAGCAGCAAGTCTCTTTTGGCATTAAAAGAAAAGCAAGACTTATTTAGGAAGCAAAACAGCCTCCTTTCAACTTCTTAACAAGTTGCTGAATATGAAGAGTTTAAAAGAGAGTCATCAATCAAGAATCCCAGGTATTTATATGATGATGAACTCAATCATTGCCACAAATGAAATCATAGCTAGAAAAGTTTAATAGCAAACTGTTTTTGGTTTGTAAAACATCCATCAACTTAAAATTTGTCAGGATTCAGCAATAATTTCAACTCATTAAAGAGAGTGTTGCACAGTATCGAAGGCTGTTTATAAGTGTAGGGAAAGGCCTGATGCTGTGTAGGAGCGAAACAGTAAATGACAGTATCGTCTGCATAAAGTGAAAATTGGCATTTGTACATTTTAGGCCGATACTGTTAATATAAATTAATGAATAAAAGTGGGGTCAGGGCTGAACCCTGTGGCACACCTTTTATTATATCAAAGGCTTTCCGGTGATGCCTTCGCCTGTACACGCAGCGATCGGTTTGATAAATAATTTTCAAACCAACAAACAGTATGTTTTGACAGTCAATAGTAAAGTCTCTGCTTACATTACTGCATGATCATTGATGTCGAAGCCTTGGACAAATCAATAAAAAGGGCTGCAGTGTTGTTTGTGTCCAGATTCAGCCAAATCATTTACTACCTTTAACGCTGCTGTGGTTGTACTATGTTTTTTTCTAAAACCTGATTGATAGACAGATAAAATATTGTTTATGATTAAAAACTCCTTAAGTTGCTCACTCACAAGGGATTCTAGTGTCTTAGCTAAAACAGACAGTTTGGAGATAGGCCTGTAATTATTTAAAGTGTGGGGTCTCCTCCTTTTAACAGGGGGAGAACAAAGGCAGACTTCCATATAAGGGGAATTTCGTTTGAAAGTAAGGAAAGATTAAAAATATATGTTAAAGGGGGTGCAATAAAATCAGCAGCTAACTTTAAAAAATATGGTTCTAGGTTATCCGGACCTGCCGGTTTTCTTGTGTCTAAAAGTTTAAGGGCTTTGTGCACTTCAGTAACAGTAACAGGCTTAAAACTGAAAGACTCACCAACAGTTTCCTGGCGACCCAAACAAGCAGAGGATTTCTCATGAGGATGGTTTAGTGTCAAACAGGGAACCAGAGGCAATCCCAGTCGCCATACTTAATAGTCACGTTGCCATTAGTTATTGAGGTTAAATTGTACAAATTCAGATGCAGGTTTTGTTTTCATCACAAGATTACACTTGATAACACTGACGACGTCACGTTTGTAAAAGCCCAAATCTTCTCCGAATCAACCTGATTCTCGCCGGGTGCGGTGGCGCGTATGTTAGAGTTGGACTGCATCACACCACCTGGACAGGACTCACTGGAAGAAAGAGCGGTAGACTTCTACGTTACATCTATAAAGCGTTTATTCAAAATCAAGATACAAAATAGACAATTCACGCGCGTGGACCCAAATCCAAACCCGACACCAATGGCTTCAGGGCTGCTAAGGATGCCCGCTCCTAGTGAGCGGCCATTTTAAATAGCCGAAAGGCATAGTTCTGATTCGTCAGGAGATAAGGGGGCGGTGTCTTCTCATTGGCTCTTGTTGCCAGCTCCCGCCTCTGCCGCTCCTTCATTGGTTCTTCTCGGTCAGCCAATGAGTTCACATGTATTGAAAAGGTGGGGGAAGGGGCCTTGTCTGAGGGATCGGGTCTGGATTCTCTCCGAAGGCTGTCTATTTCAAAAGGGGAGGGGCCTCTTCCCATGTGTGTGTGTGTGGGTCAGAGGAAGGCCGTGTGTGTGTGTGTCAGGTCCGAGGTCAGTGGCTGGCCTCGAGTGTCTAAAATGAGAATAATGGCCGCATCTGGACCCTCAGTTGTCTATGAGAGTATAGAGAGCTCTTTGTATGTGATCACCTCTGGAATGTGTGGGTGCGGAGGAGGGCTAACAGAGCCTCACCAGGCGTCACTGTTATCTTCTTGGCGATCAGCTCAGACATCAGATTGCCCTGCCGAAGTATTCAACTCTTATTCAGTGTTTTCCATCTTACACATAATATTTATGCAAACAATACTAGGCTATGCTAAACTAGAATATATATTCTTAACAAATCCCTCTTTTCACATCCGCTGGATGTGAATCCTTCCTCTGGGAATATTTATTTCCCTCTTGATGCCAGATCTTGTCATGGCCTGGCCTCCTCGTCCTGTCTTAGCTCTGCCATTTGATGTGAATAAGTCTCCTGAAATATAATCTTTCGTTGCCTAGATTAAGGTCCCATAAGACCTGTAAGATACCTATTTCTCGGGGAGAGAGTCTCTCTCTGTTAGGGATGGGAACAGGGGCGTGGTTTCTGTCATTTGGTACTCTGATCCACCTTCTTAGATCTTCCATCCTAGGGAAGTCAGAAGGTCTGTGTGCATTAAATCTGTAATGTGCAGGTGTCGAAGAGATGAAATTGAGAGTGGTCAGGCAGGGGGGGGGTCTTGCATCCTAGCGGCTGGTGAGTAGCAGGTTGGCATCCTGATAACCAGTTGACGATCCGGTCCCCGCTGCAATCCATCTGCTTCAACCCTGGCTGGTCGGCGTCATCTGCTTCATCCTGGTCTGGGTCCTGGAAGTCCTTCTGGTCCTTCTGCTCCGCGTCCGCGTCAGCGTCTCCTCCGGCTGTCGATGGGTAACACTGACGACGCCACGTTTTGTAAAAGTCAAACTCCGAATCAACTTGATTCGCTACCGGTGCGGGTATATGCTGCATCTGTAATCCGCGTTACCGGGAGGCTGAGGCTGGGTAGGATCGCTGAGCTCAGAGTTCTGAGCTGGCAGACTACGCGCCGATCGGTGTCCGTGATCAAGTTCGCTGACGATAGCGGCGGTCCTGGGGAGCCCAGGACCCAGGTCACCTGGGCGAGGGCTGCACCACCCAGGTCGGATATCGAGCAGGTCAGCCCCGCCGCCGCAGTGGATCGCGCCTGTGAATAAGCGCCAGCAGCCTGAGTTACACAGCGGAATCCAGCCCTTACACCGTTTCTACTGGTCAACAAACAGCTGAGACAACAACTCCAACACCAGCAAAGCAACCTTGCTCATCACCGTCTCCCGTCCGAAGTCCATAACAGAACGTCCGTCTGCTTGCCATGATTGGCTGCAGCTGATCACGCCATATTTGACGAAAGCTGGCAGTTGGAAAATACCTGTTTTATCAGCGATTAAAGAGGAAGATTAAATGTTTATAGCACCGGGTATTCCTGTGCCTCATCCAAGTACTGACCAGACTGACGCTGCTTAGCCCAGATCAGACGTAGATCAAGCACACCAGAGGCTGCAAGCAAAGGCTGAGCCTAGCAAAGCGCGACTTTGAAGCACCTCAGCGTACCACTGTCATCATGCAACATATCCCAGATCGCCATGCTTAATAGTCACGTTGCTAGTTATTGAGGTTAAATTGGGCCAAATTCAGATGCAGGTTTTGTTTTCATCACAAGATTATGACTTGATAACACTGACGTCGTCACGTTTGTAAAGCCCAAATCTTCTCCGAATCAACCTGATTCTCGCTTGGGTGCGGTGGCGTACCTGTAATCCAAGTTACGCGGAGGCTGAGGCTGGAGGATCGTTGGGCTCAGGAGCTCTGAGCTGCAGCGCACTATGCCGATCGGATTGTCCGCACTAAGTTCGGTATCGATATGGCGGTCCCAGAGCCAGGACCTCAGGTCGCTCTTAAGGAGGCTGCACCGACCCAGGTCGAACACGGAGCAGGTCAAAGGCCCCGTGCCGCTCAGTAGTGAGATCGCGCCTGTAGAATAAAGCGGCTGTAGTGCAGCCTGAGTTACACAGCCGGGACCCAGTCTTTTACCTGTTTCTACTGGTCAACAAACAGCTAGAGACAACAACTCCAACACCCAGCAAAAAGCAAAAAGCAACAACTTGCTTCATCACTGTCTCCTGTCAAGAAGTCCATGCACAGAACGCCTGCTCGCTTGGCCGCGATCGGCTGTGGCTGAGTCACGCCACATTTGGTTATTGTGCTGCAGGAAGGTGGTGCGCTCACTTGTCAGCTGTGCGTATTTTTCTCAAGCGTGAAGATTAAAATGCTTACAGCACCTGAGTGATATTTCCCAGGCAGTCTCCCATCCAAGTACTGACCAGGCCCAGCCCTGCTTAGCTTCCGAGGATCAGATGAGATCGAGGCGCGACCAGGGAGAATATTGGCCGTAAGCAAAACTGGAGCCTAGCAAAGGGACTTTGAAGGCACCTCAAGCGTGCCACTGTCATCATGCAAACATATTTTTATTTTTTATTTTTATTTATTTAACCAGGAAGATGCCTCATTGAGATTAAAATCTCCTTTACAAGAGTGTCCTGGCCAAGACAGCAGCAGCACGTCACACAAAGTTTACAATACAACATAAAACATAAAACAGTGACAGACAATATATAAAACGAAAAACTAAATCACAGCATGAATAAAACCAAAACTAAGTCTCAAGTCAACACGACCCAGCTTACACAGGAGCACATACCGCCGTCATCGACAGCTAGATGAATTTCCCTCCAATATTTTCAATCTATTTTTAAAAACACCTAAGGAGACCGGCTCCCGGAGACCCAGAATCTGTCTGCAGCAAATTCTGCCAAGCCGCTTGGAGCAGCAAACTTAAAACCTCTTTTCCCCATTTCCAAACGGACGTGAGGGACGGAGAGCAAGAGGAGGCCTTGAGCAGAGGTCACAGAGCGAAGATGGTAGCTTCCAGGGTTTTTCAGCTGAATTAGCGTCCAAAGATACGATGGAAGTCACATTGTGAGGCCAAGCTTTATAAATAAGGACATGCCAATGATTTTGTCTCCGGATGGACAGAGGTTAGTCCAAGCCTCGTGATACAGGGAGCAATGGTGAGTCAGAGCCTTAAGGATTTTGTGATGAACCTCAATGCTCCATAAGTAGACAGTATCTAAGAGTGGAGACATTGAGAAGATGCATGCATATATAAGACATCAACAAAATAAATCACAGGCATAAAAGTAGCAGCAACAAGTCTCTTTTTAGCATTAAAAAGAAAAGCAAGACTTATTGTTCGAATAGAAACCCAGCCCTCACTTTCAACTTCTTAACAAGTTGCTGAATATGAGGTTTAGCAGAGAGAGTCATCAATCAAGAATCCCAGGTATTTATATGATGATACAGACTCAATCACATTGCCCTAGAAATGAAATCATAGCTGGAAGGTTTAATGGCTTTATGTTTTTGAGTTTGTAAACATCATCAACTCTCGTTTATCAGGATTCAACAATAAAATTTCAACTCATTAAAAGAGTGTTGCAAACAGTATCGAAGGCTGTTTGTAAGTGTAAGTGAGCCTGATGCTGTGTGGAGCAAACAACGATAGAATGACAGATGCTCGTCTGCATAAAAGTGAAAATTGGCATTTTGGCACATTTTGACCGATACTATTAATATAAATTGTGAATAAAAGTGGTCCAAGGACTGAACCCTGTGTACACCTTTTGCCATTATATCAAGAGAACTGAGGTGATGCCTTCAGCCTGTACCATTATAACACTTCGTGATCAGTTTGATAAATAATTTTCAAACCAACAAAACAGTATCATTTTGACAGTCCAATAGTAAGAAGTCTCTCTTGCTTCATTACTGCATGATCGACAGTGCTCTAAAGCCTTGAACAAATCAATAAAAGGGCTGCACAGTGTTGTTTATTGTCCAAAGAATTGGCAATAAAATCATTTACTACCTTTAACGCTGCTGCTGTGGTTGTACTATGCTTTTTTCTAAAACCTGATTGATAGACAGATAAAATATTGTTTGGTGATTGAAAACTCCTTGAAGGTTGCTTCACTCACAAGTGATTCTAGTGTCTTAGCTAAAACAGACAGTTTGGAGATAGGCCTGTAATTATT
>NC_079395.1:1665254-1667754 GCF_029220125.1 Pseudoliparis swirei
GGTTAGGGTGATCTGGCAAGAGGTGAACTGTTGTAGAGCCTCATAGCCGTCGGCAGGAATGTTCTCCTGTATCTCTCCTTGTGGCAGCGGAGCGTGAGGAGACGTCTGGAGAAAGTACTCCTCTGTCCCTGTAGGAGGTGGTGGAGAGGGTGGTCCGGGTTGTCCAATATGGACACAAGTTTCTTCAACGTCCTCCTCTCCACCACCTGTTCCAGGTGCTTCAGCTGGCAGCCGATGATGGAGCCAGCCTTCCTAACCAGTTTGTTGAGACGGCTGGTGTCACTGATGCTGCTCCCCAGCAGACAATGGCAAAGTGCAGCACACTGGCCACAACCGACTGGTAGAATAACTCCAGCATCTTGCTGCACACGTTGAAGGATCGAAGCTTTCTCAGGAAAAAGAGTCGACTCATCCCCTTCTTGTACACAGCGTTGATGTTGGCCTTCCAGTTCAGTCGGCTGTCGATGGAGACGCCCAGGTACTTGTACTCCTCCACCATGTCCACGTCCACCCCCAGGACACTCAGAGGTGTAGGAGCTGTCGCTTCCTCCTGAAGTCCACCACCATCTCTCTGGTCTTGGCCACGTTCAGCCGGTGGTTCTCATCGGCCCACTTTACAAAGTCACTCACCACTGCCCTGTACTCCTCCTCCCGTCCATCCCTACACCCGACCACTGCAGAGTCGCCAGAGTACTTCTGCAGATGGCATGACTCCGTGTTGTACTGGAAGTCACTGGTGTACAGGGTGAAGAGGAAGGAGACAGAACAGTTCCTGTGGGGCTCAACATCACTGACCACCGTTCCAGACAGCACACGGCCCATTCTGACAAACTGTGGTCTGCCTGTGAGTAGTCAGTGATCCAGGAGATGGTGGGCGCCACACGGCCACCGCAGCTTCTCACTCAGCAGCAGTGGCTGGATGGTGTTAAATGCACTGGAGAAGTCAAAAGTGACTCTCACAGAGACACCGGTTCCATCCAGGTGCGACTGAGCTCACAGCAGGTAGATGATGGCGTCGTCCACTCCCACATGAGGCTGGTAAGCAAATTGCAGAGGGTCCAACGATTTCACCTGCGGCGGAGGTGGGCCAAGACCAGCCTCTCCAGCACCTTCATCACATGGGAGGTGAGGCGGCCGGACGGTAGTCGTTGAGGCCAGATGGTGTTGACTTCTTTGGGACAGGGACCAGGCACGACGTCTTCCACAGCACCGGGACCTCCCCCAGCCTCAGGCTGAGGTTGAAGAGGCGCTGCAGGACACCAGACAGCTGGGTGGCGCAGGTCTTTAGGACCCTGGGGCTGATGCCATCAGGACCTTCAGCTCTGCGCTGGTGTAGTTTCTCCAGCTGTCTTCTCACCTGGTCAGTCGTCACAGAGAGAGGGGGAGGGTGGAGGAGCCCATTGTTATTGAGGGCTCGGTGGATGTGCAGCTCAGCAGGGGACAGAGGGGAGGAGGTGTTTGGGAGGTGTGATGTGGAGGAGACGGGAGGGCTGTGAACTGAACCTATTGAAAAACAGTTCAGCTCGTTGGCCCTCTCCAGGAGCCCCTGGCTGTCTCCTCCCACCTTGAAGCCAGTTATCTGCTTCATGCCAGACCACACCTCCCTTGTGTTGTTCAGCTGGAGTTTGGCCTCCAGCTTCCTCCTGTAGGAGTCCTTGCCCTCCCTGAGCTTCACCTTTAGGTTGCGCTGGGCTTTCCTCAGCTCATCCCTGTCTCCAGACCTGAAAGCAGCTTTCTTCATGTTAAGCGCCTTCAGGTCCCTGGTGATCCAGGGCTTGTTGTTGGGGAAGCAGCGCACAGTCCGTGATGGGATGGTGGTGTGTTCACAGAACTTGATGTATTCCGTGATGCAGTCGGTCATACTGTTGATGTCCTCCCCGTGCACAGCACATCCCAGTCCGTTGACTCGAAGCAGTCCTGTAGAGCGTCGTTAGCCTCCAGAGACCACCTCCTCACAGTCCTGGTGGTCACCGGCAGCCTCTTCACCAGAGGAACATACCTGGGTGTCAGCCGGACCAGGTCATGATCAGACCTGCCGAGGGGGGGAAGGGCAGTGGCGCTGTATGCATCCTTAGTATTAGCATACAGCAAGTCCAGAGTTTTATTGTTCCTAGTTGGGCAGTCAATGTATTGATGGAAGGTTGGCAGAGCTTTATCCAATGTGGTGTGGTTAAAGTCACCAGTGATGGTCATGAACGCTCCAGGCTGATGATTCAGCAGAGCAGACACAGTGGAGTGGATGGTGTCCACAGCTTCCTCAGCGTCAGCTGATGGCGGCACGTACACGACAACCAAAATGGCGGACGTGAACTCTCTCGGCAAATAGTACGGGCGCATCCCCACGGCCAACAGTTCAATGTTCGGGCTACAGAAGCGCTCCTTCACGCACACATGGTCCGGATGGCACCACCGTTCATTCACATAAACAGCGATCCGCCCCCTCTTCTTACCGCTCTGTGTAGCGCTCTGTCAGCCAGTCCTGAAGCCGGGCAAAGACGCT
>NC_079395.1:1675254-1688100 GCF_029220125.1 Pseudoliparis swirei
AAGTGCAGAGTTTGCCAGGATCGCCAGCGATCTACTGCAGTGTGTTGTGCAGCCTGACGGTAGCAGGAAGGAAGGACTTGTGCTACCTCTCCCTCAGACACCGGGGAGGAATCAGCCGGTGGCTGAAGGAGCTGTGCAGAGCTGCGAGAGTGTCATGCATGGGGTGGGAGGCGTGGTTCATCAGAGACGAGAGCTTTGCCATCATCCTCCCGTCCCCCACCACCTCCACAGTATCCAGAGGACACCCCAGCACGCTGCTGGCCTTCTTTAGCAGCTTGTTCAGCCTCTTCCTGTCAGCCGCTGCCATGCTGCTGCTGCTGCTCCAGAAGACCACTCCATAGAAGATGGCTGATGCCACCACAGAGTCCAAGAAGGTCTTCAGCAGTGCTCCCTGCACTCCAAAGGACCTCAGTCTCCTCAGCAGAAAGAGTCTGCTCTGTCCCTTTTTTATAGTGCATGTGCGTCGTCAGCCCAGTCCAGTTTGTGCTTCAGGTGAACACCCAGGTACTTATAAGATTTTACAATCTCAATGTCCAGTCCCTGGATGCTCACTGGTACCGGAGGAGTGCGTTTACCACGGCGCAAGTCCACCACTCGGTCTTACTCGAGTTGATGTGGATTTGAGAGATGTTTGTAAATTTACTGTACAAAAGGCTAAAAAAGGGATTAAAAGAAGATGTATTTCTGTTGGAGGAGTCCAATTTTGGACTAATGTTGAAATGGATGTAAGAATGGTGAACTCCTTTTTGGTTTTCAAGAGAATTATTTAAAGAACAATTCTTGAGAGTTATAAATGTGATTAATGTGACCAAAACACAGGTGGCGGCGCGACTCTCTGCCTGTCTGACCGACATCTCTCAGTGGATGTCTGCTCACCACCTGAAAATCAACCCCGACAAGACCGAGCTACTATTCCTTCCAGGGAAAGGCTACCCCACCCACGACCTGACGACCACCTTCACCAGCTCTGTGTTGGCCCCTACCCCGACTGCCAGGAACCTCGGGGTGACACTAGACAGTCGACTCTCCCTGACGGCCAACATCACTGCGACAGCGCGTTCCTGTAGGTACATGCTGCACAACATCAGGAGAATACGTCCTCTTCTTACTCAGAAGGCGGCGCAGGTTCTGGTCCAGGCTCTGGTCATTTCACACCTTGACTACTGCAACTCCCTCCTGGCTGGTCTACCTGCTAAGGCCATCCGACCTCTGCAGCTCATCCAGAATGCAGCAGCTCGACTGGTCTTCAGCCTCCCGAAATTCACCCACACCACTCCGCTCCTCCGCTCTCTCCACTGGTTACCGGTGGCTGCCCTCATCCGCTTCAAAACATTGGTTCTGGCGTACCGTGCTCTGAACGGATCGGCCCCGTCTACATCCGGGATATGGTCACACCGTACACCCCGGCACGTTCGCTCCGCTCCGCAACAGCCAATCGACTTGTGACTCCTGCACTTCGAGCTCATCACTCTACATCCAGACTGTTTGCTGTCCTGGCTCCTCAGTGGTGGAACGAGCTCCCCGCTGACACCAGGACAGCAGAAAGTCTCTACATCTTCCGCCGGAGACTGAAAACACACCTTTTCCGACTATATCTGGATTAAAACACAGATTTGCACTTCAGTGGCACTTAAATAGCTCTTATTGTGGTACTTTTGTAGTTCGATGATGTTGAGGAAATGTTACTTCCTGTATTCTTGTTGTTCTTTGTTTATACTCTAGGTTTAAATGCACTTATTGTTAGTCGCTTTGGATAAAAGCGTCTGCTAAATGACATGTAATGTAATGTAAAATTTATTTATATGGAAGATGTATGTGAAAGTATGTCTGTATGTGTATGTATATATGTATATATATATTGTTTTATTTATTATTTATTATTTATTTTACATACATTTTCTGATTTATTTGATATTAATTTAGGATAGGAATATATAAGCATTTTTTTCTTCTACCTATACCTTTTCAGTCCTTCTGTTTTGTATATTATATAGAATAATATTGTATTGTATTTGATTGACTGAATAAAATACACAACAGCAGCACACATGGTGTATGAAACTTCTCAAGAAATGTCTGAGTGACCGTCAATTATTAAATATTATAAAATTATATATATTCTTATTTACAGTAAACAGAGCAGGGTAATGTAAAAAGAACATTAGTAATATAAATAATTAAGCTATTTCCAACAGTAGTGACTACAGGCAGTTTAATTCATATTTATTAATGTACGCAGCAACTTTTCAATTAGTCATTGCATTGTTTAATGCAACACAGTTTCTAATATAGTTTAATCAAAGTAGTGTGTGTGTATAGAGTTGTTGCTGTTATAGTTGTCTACCTCATTGTGCTGTTTCTTGAATGAACAAAGCAGAGCCTGTATGAGGAGAAGCAGAGGAATCTTTCTACCAGTAGATGGCAGTATACGCTTATGTAAACCATACATTTAATCAAATGTACCCATCGTCTCTGTTAACTAACTAGGTTATTGATGAATATGTATTTAATGCCGTTTATTTCCTCTGATATTTAATGTTCATGGATAATTTGCAGCATAGTTGTACATACATCATGTGGCGGTGCGTCAATAGAGGGCGCTAGGGCGCCGCGCCTCTGAAAATGTTGAGATGAAGAAAAGAAAAAAGAAGAAGAAAAAAATATAATATATACTGTCAAAAAACGTTATATACCAAATAATTTAAATAAAAAATAAAGCGTGTTGACGCGCTAAATGTGTGTGGGAGACCGTAAGCCTGTCAACAACCACTTAAGTTAAATGTGACCAAAAAGAATATATCGCCACTCATCCTCACGGAGAGAAGCCCCGCCCCCTTTTATGCGCGTCGCCCTAACGTGTGTGGACGGGAGCGAGCAAGCATTTCACGGTCGTTGCGGCAAGGACGGCTTCTCATTGTCTGATGAAAGGTGAATCTTCGGGCGTAGAAATGTGCTTCCTGGCCAAGGACATCGTTTCTTATTTCACGCGATTGGACTATTCGGGCAATCAGAGACCCGTGTCGTTCCCTCGCAGCCAGAGAGCTCCACGTAGCTACGCGAGCAAGTAGCTAACCGGAGCTGGTTAGCTCAATGCTCGGTGAGTAATGCCTTGTTTTGATTCTCCTGTCTGTTGTTCCAAAGTCCTGGGACTCGCTTTCGTCTATTCTCCCCGTCGCCTCATCCAGCCTGTCGTTTGCTCGCGTCAATTATTGTTTAATGTCCGTGAGTTAAACCCGTTATATATCTGTTGTGAAGTCTCGACGTTCATTGCCTGCTTCACCGGCTAGCCTCGGAGCTAACTCATGTCGGGGCCCGGAGAGCCGAGAGGCGTTAAAAATCGCCAACATTCCGCGTATTTCACAAAAGCTACGGGGGAGGTCGAGAATTAAAATGTGAAATGTTTTTAAAGTTTGTAAAAGAGTTTTTCGGACAATTGTCACGGGGAAACAGCTCTTTACAGAGAAACCCACCCTTAGACGGAATTGACTCACAACCGCCCGACCGGGCGCGAACCCGTGTCAGTGAAGGATCCGCGTTACATGTGAGCGCGCTACCGCTAGACCATCATCTCTGGGCAATTTCTATGGCATTTTTGGTTAATTTATCATTATGAAACGCGTCCGTGACCAAGCCGCCGGTTTGAATCAAGCAATTGACATATCTCTAAATCAAAGATATTAATAATAAATTAAAAGAGTTGACGGGTAAATAATACTTATAATAAATAAAGAGTAACCCAGCTGGTCATAATAATAATAATACTGGGAATTTATAGCGATTTTCTAGACAAGCAAATGTCGTTGTTAGCTCGCTAGTAGCAGGCTAACTACCCACACAGTGCAAACCTGCATCAGTTTTCAATGCATTCAGGAAACTCAAACCAGGCTGAGGGAGCAGCAGCTGGACCAGCAGGCCTTCACGTGAGCTCGTACTCATGGCATTGTGTTCATGACCATGCATTAGCAATGAAACTGAAGGACGGTTTGGGGAATCTGACCTCATGTCAGCACTTTTGGATTGTGTAAATTATGTGATGTTGGATAAAAATAAACAAGGCTGTTCCATAAAACCTGAACCTATTGCCTAAATATTCTAAATTGCCATCAAAATAAATACGTATACTACTTGTACTCAAGGTCGACATTAATTCATTTTGAAACACTTTCAGGAAACTCGAATCATGTTGAGGGAGCAGCAGCTGGACCATCAGAGCTTCAGGTGAGGTGTTACATTGATTCTGTGTTGATGTGTATTATTATGCTTGACATTGTTAATATCGCCTACCTGTTTAATGTGAATTATTATAATGTTAAAACATGCATGTGCAGGCTAGGCTACGTTTCCTTTGCTCTTTAGGGAACAGTCTCACACAGTGACCGTCAGCAACTTCAGCACAAGAAGTTACTGTTTCAGGCAAAGTGGTGGAGTCGGCCATGGCACATTATTATCACTCTACACTCTTTTTGTTTTGCAAAGTAGGATATAGATATATGTATACTGTATTTGGCATTTTAGTAGAACTTTTCTTATTTGGTGCAGAATACGGTTTTGGATTTAAACTAAGGTTTGATAACAGTAATTTAGTTGAAATCAGTTTATAGAGACTGAGACTGTACTTCAAGCAACATCAACGGTTTTCACTTGTTTTTTCTGAAACTGGTAAAGTACTGGTATTTTTCCAAAGTTTAATTATGTTGTTGTGTCAGTTTAATCCTTGAATTTCAGGCAGGTTGTACCTTTTGCCCCTGACTTGCATTTGCATTACATTTGATCTGGAAAAACTCATAAAAAAAAACTTTCTTTAGTGGACTTGCAGTGTGGATGAGCGCAGCAACACGGCATCGCGCTCTTTGGCTATTCTTATGCTGGTGGCAGTAATAACTTGTGTAACTATGTGTGATGAAGAGGAGGTTGCAAGCTGTGGATCTTCCACAAGGCAGCCTGGAGGAGAGACTGCAGAGGACAACGCCTTCTCCAGGTAACTAAGAACAACTTGTCTTCTAACCTTCTCTCCCTCCTAATGTTCATTCATGAGGTTGCCAACCATGTAGTAGACGGACGCCTTCTGGACGCCATGGGGGAAGCAAGAGCTTTCATTTAGAAATGATGCTGTGGTGATGGAAAATAATAAATAATTAAATATAACTATTGTGTGTATTATTTTTTAGTCCGCGCATGTAGCATATTCCAATCTGTTAAAAATGTTCTCCTGAGAGCAACCTGCGTAACATCCGGTTGTACTTTTTATCACGGAGGATGGCAATTATTTATTTTTAATGCAACTTTAAAAAGTAGAAAGGCAGCGCCGTCTATTTCTTCTGCTCGTATTCTCTGCCGACCTCACTAAACTTTAACTCTCGTCTTTTAAAATGATAATTCCATGCGAATGCAACAGAAACACTGCCTCGCTGCTTGCATGGCACGCTGTCTTCACTTGGAAGATTGCAGAGTGTAACTGGACGCTCAGCTCTGTGACCTCGATGTAATGATCATACGGGGCAAGGTCAGAGGAGGTTCAAGATATTTAGACTATACAGTGTAGTTTTTGTTTGCAGTTTCTTTTGGATAGATGTTTACAAAAGTTCCTTACACAAATCTCGCTCTTGTTAGACATCTCTAGAATATATATATATATATATATATATATATACACACACACACACATACACGTATAGTTCAAAACATCATTTTGTTTTTGACGTGGACGTTATATAGTTTAGTTGTCTTGTTTTTTTCTGAATGAAAAGATACAATTAGTTGGAACACTTCAGGTTGATTTATTTTATATTGTAAAATATATTGAGGCTCAATTTGTACTCAATAAATTGAGAGATATTTTCAGCTGTGATTTTATTTCCCGTGTTTTAGGGACTGCTGTGCTGCCTTCAGGGTCCTGCAGGCTGGAGCTCAGGAGCAGCTCTTGTGGGACTGCTGGAGGACCTCAGAGGCATCGTCTGGGAACCTGGAGAACACCAGCGCCTCAAGGACCAAGTTCAACAACGATATAACCATCAAGTTGGACTTGTTCCACTGCATGCGGCGCTTCAGTCTCGGAGCATCACTCTCTCTCCACCTTTCTGCCAGTTCCTCTCTGCAGCCTTCCTCGTTGTGGACCAGGGAGATCTCCAGAGGCGAACACCTTCTGTGGGATCTCTCCTCCAAATCCCACTAAGCTGCACATGAGAGCGCTGCAGGTGCAAGGTGCCACAGCCCCGAGAGCTGCTTGCAGAGGGTGGAAGACGTCCTGCTTCACTTCTACCTGGTAAAAGATGCCAATGACCTGCTCCTCTTCAAATCCTCCATGTTAAAGATATGAAAGATTCAGCGGGTGCACATTTTGAGAGGCTGCCTGAGCGACCCTGAGGTGGGGGAGGGAACCCTGTACAGGTTTGGTGGCACCTTGCAGCTGAACAACACCGAGGGAGAGGGAGCTGCTGTGCCCATCTGGATCCCTGAGAGGCCCCTCTCAGGAGGGCTTCCACTTTCACCAAGCCCAGTGGGTCACAGGGAACCGGGTTTCCTGTGACCTATTCCAGGCGCAGGCCATGACAGGTGGTGCGCTGGAACTTCCGGAGACTGGTTGACCTGAAGCTGCCCGGTGTGGAGCTGCCAGCCGTGTTCGACCCCGTGTTGATAGCAGAGCTGAACAATTTGTCTGCAAAGGCAAAATATCCAGCGCTGCAGGTCACCAACGGAGACACAGGAGAGAGATTCGGTCTGGACTATGTGGAGCGTTGCTGTCGTCCTGTTCCTCTCAACTGGGACAAGCACAAGACACAGCCAAGCATGGCCGCTGCGGTCGCCAAGGAGACGGAGCATCCTGCAGCTGTAGAGGCCACAGACCGTCAGGTAATCCAGATAAATGACCCGTCGATTATCAATCATGATGATCAGATTGTGAATACTTATTGTTCTCTCCGTGTGACGCTTCATTTCAGGAGACCAGTGCCACTGTGAGGGAAGCTCCAGCCAGTCTTGTGCCCATCCTGTCCTTCCACGAGGGGTCTGACGTAAAGTTCCAGCCGCCCTGGAGGCCGTCGTCTGCTCCAGGTAAATTAAACCCCGACCACCCTCATATGGACTTTGCACTGAGAACCAGCCGTGTAAATAAAAGACAGAATAACAAGACAATCGTCTTTATATATTGTTTATTTACAATAATCTTGAAAATATATATGAAACGCATCACCATATAATTGTATTCTCCCAAGAAACACTGTCATCAACATGTGCTTTATACGCTGTATTTATCTACAGCACCGCTGCCCGTATCCTCCTCTCCATATAGCCGCTCGCACCGGACCGATGAAAACAGGAGGCATCGTCCAGGTCCTGGACCACGGCCGGTGGACAGAAGGTGCCATTGACGGCTTCTGATGAAATACCACGGAGCTCCACGCATGCTGAAGCAGGTGGATGACGACTACGCCGCCATGGTCCAGAGGGGGTGCACTGACCCTCACAGTTTGTTACATCCGACCACATGCCAACATATCTCCAGATATGTCAAGCATCTGGCCAAAAGAAAACCCACCAGCTCCTCTCTGAACACCAGCCCAGAGAAGGTGTTGGACACAGCAGCTGTGGCAGAGCTTGACCACCGGCAGCCAAACGGTCAGTGTGCCGGTCATCACCATGCCTCCTGCAACCGTCAACCCTCCAGCTGTGGCGCCTCTCAAGGAGGAGTCACTGAGCCGGGATGCAGTGGAGAAGATGGTGGCTAAGATCCTGGACAACAGCAGCAGCAACATCCGCAGCAGAAGCTGACGAGGAACTGTCTGGCCTGCGCTCAGCCAAAGTCCCGCTACCTTGCCGACGGTTCCTCGGTTCACTTTTTTTACCAGACAAAGACGGTAACATGTTTCTACTGCTCCACCAAGGTCTTTAAGACGTATGAATGCGAAGGCCTGAGAGACCCCCGCATGTCCTTTGAGGACTTTGCAGCGTCTCCTTTCTTTGAGCGCGAGCTGGAGGCCGCCAAGCAGAGGGGAGCCGAGTGGAAGAAGGTGGCAGAAGAGAGGAAGAAGAGGAAGTCGGCGGAGCCGCTGCCGACAGGTCGCCTGTGCCCCTGAAGCGAGGCCCCGGCAGCCCTCATGTTCACAGCTGCTTCCCGGGTGTTGGGGAACGTCTACTGCCCCTCCAGGGTGTTCTCCCTGTACAAGGACCAGGGCATGGGGAAGGAGATGGCCTGGGGGGACTTCACACAGTCCGCTTTCTGTGAGGCGGAGAGAGACAGATGGGTCACAGAGAGGAAGAAGAGACCACACACATACATAGTATGAGTAATACTAATTAAATGATACAATAAGAATTATTGGACGAATATAAGCAGCATTATTGCATTGAAAAATATATATGTCCAGTACATGTGTTACGATCTCAGACACTTAGGAAGTAGGACCCAATTGCACGACCCGGGAGACAGAGATAAAGTATTTGTAAGTACTTTATTTTTCGGTTCTGCAGTGAACAAAATGAAAGCGCTCACGTAGTGAGGATCAAAACTTTCAAGAGCACAACATAACCCGACCTGATCATGGCAAAAGACCAGACGAACTGACAAGGAACACTGGGAGACAGGGGAATTTAAGCACATGGTAACAAGACACAGGTGGGACCAATCAGGGGCGGGGCTGACACTGATGAGCATAGGAGACAGGTGTGATGACAGGTGAAAACAATCAGGAAGCCTGGAATGAGAGAAAGCGAACATAAATGACCTGAACCTCTCTAGCATATCTGTCGGTGCACAACAGTACCCCTCTAGGGCCAACTCCTGATGGCCCAGGCTGATTGTAAAAGTCGTGGATAAGAGTCTTGTCTACGATAAATGACGAGCTATCCAGCTTCTAGCCTCAGGACCGTAACCCTTCCAGTCTACCAGGAATTGCTTGCCCTCCCTATTACGGACCTCCAGTAGCTTACGGACCTTGTAAACGTCACCCCTTCAAAGAACTGGGGCGGTGGAGGGGCTTGAGGCGGGAACAAGTGTGCTCTCACACACCGGCTTGATTCTACTAACGTGAAACGTTGGGTGCCTCTCAAGGTCCTGGGAGTTGCAAGCGATACCGCCGGGTTGATGACTCTGGACACTGGAAACGGACCCACAAATCTCGGAGCCAGTTTCTTTGAGGCGACATGGAGTGGTAAGTCTTTGGTAGAGAGCCAAACCTTTTGGCCTGGACTGTAGGAGGAGCGACCCTGCGATGAACGTCCGCAACAGCCTTCATCCGAGCTGAACTGGAGAAGAGACTGGCAGCACCAGCCCAAACTCTGCGACAACGTCTGATCATGGCATGTGCCGATGGAACCATCACCTCTTCCTCGTTGTTAGGGAAAAGTGGAGGCTGGAAACCATTGACACAATGGAATGGAGAGAGACCTGTAGCGCCAGAGAAGGGTATTATGGGCAACCTCGACCCATGTGAGGTGGTCACCCAGGTGGTCTGGTTCCGGGAGACAGACAACGTAGCGTAGTCTCTAGTTCTTGGTTCAGACGCTCCGACTGTCCATTTGACTGAGGGTGATATCCTGATGACAGGCTGACGGTGGCACCTATGAGTCGACAAAACTCTTTTCCAGAAGGCGGAAATGAATTGTGGCACCCTGTCGGAAACAATGTCATTAGGGAATCCATGGATCCTGAATACGTGATTCATCATGACCTCTGCGGTGACTTTGGCAGAGGGAAGCTTGGTCAATGGGATGAAGTGAGCCATTTTTGAAAATCGATCAACCACTGTTAGAACCGTAGTCTTGCCTCTGGATGAGGGAAATCCTGTCACAAAATCCATCGAAATGTGTGACCAAGGACGATGGGGAATCGGCAGAGCTGGAGCAAGCCCATCTTAACTTGAGATGAGGTCTTATTACACGCACACACCGGACAAGCCGCTACATACTCGGCCACATTTTTCTTCATGGATGGCCACCAGAAACGTTGTTGAATCCTGAACATTGTTCTTGCTACTCCCGGATGGCACGAAGCACAGATGAGTGAGCCCAGTGGATGACCTTGGGTGAAGAGCCTCAGGAACAAACAGCAGATTGTTGGGACACTCGCTAGGCGCTGGATTCATGACATTTGCCTCTTTAACGCCTGACTCCACTTGCCAGGAAAAGGCTCCGATCACCCGGTTAAGTGGAAGGATGGTCTTGGGCTCTACCGCAAGTGGTTCGGGATCGAAGACGAGACAAAGCATCGGGTTTTTGATTCTGAGACCGGGACGAAAAGAGTGTGAAGTTGAATCTACTAAAGAAAAGTGTCCACCTGGCCTGACGGGAGTTGAGACGCTTAGCCTTTCTTATATATTCTAGATTCTGTGATCTGTCCAGACTAAAACGGTTGCTCTGCACCTCCAGCCAGTGTCTCCATTCCTCGAGGGCAGCTTTTACAGCTAACAATTCCTTGTTTCCACGCCATAATTCCGCTCTGCCGTTGTCAACTTCCGCGACAGGTAAGCACATGGATGCATCTTGTTGTCTTCTGCAGAACGTTGAGACAGTACCTCCAATTCCTCATTGGAAGCATCCACCTCGACCATAAACTGGCGCTGGGGATCTGGAATGGTGAGTATGGGAGCTGATGAATCTATCTCTGAGAAGTTTGAAAGCAAGATCCGCCTGGGGGGTCCACTTGAAGGGAACCTTAGAAGTCAGAACATGCAGAGGAGCAGCAACAGAACTGAAATTCCTAATAAACTTCCTATAGAAGTTAGCAAATCCTAGGAACAGCTGAACCTTTTCCTGGAGTCTGGTGTGGGCCACTGGGATACTGCACTGACTTTCGAGGATCCATTTGGATATGATTAGGTGAGACTATGTATCCTAAGAAAGACACCTCTTCTGTGTGGAACTCGCACTTCTCTGCCTTGACATATAGCTGATTATCCAGTAGTTTCTGCAAAACTTGGCGGACATGGTTAACATGAGATTTAGCGTCTGGGAGAAAATCAGTATGTCATCCAGATACACAAACACTGAAATATTCAAGAATTCCCGCAAACCTCATTCACAAAAGCTTGAAAACAGCCGTGCATTGCACAGTCCAAAAGGCATTACCAAGTACTCATAGTGACCATTCTGAGTGTTGAATCCAGTCTTCCACTCATCCCTTGTTTTATTCTAACCAAGTGATATGCATTTCTTAAATCCAACTTGGTGAATATCTTGGCCGTTTGAAGCAGTTCAAAAGCAGATGACATGAGTGGCAGAGGATAGCGGTTCTTCACCGTAATGTCATTTAGTGGACTGTAGTCTATGCAAGGTCTCAGAGACCCGTCTTTCTTTCCCACAAAGAATCCGCTCCGGCTGGAGACGATGAAGGACGGATAATCCCTGATTTGAGTGAAGAGGAGATGTATTCATCCATTGCTGTTCTCTCAGGTCTCAAAATCGAGTAAAGTCTCCCCTTGGGAATGGGGGCTCCCGGTAAGAGATCAATGGGACAGTCAAAATCTCGGTGAGGAGGTAGCGACAAGGCTTTAGACTTGTTAAACGCTTCTTTAAATCATGGTAACAGGAAGGTACCTTGTGTAGATCAGGATAGTCAGGTGATCTATAATGATCCTACTAGAGTCTGTTGGTGCATTAACAGGTTGCAAAGTTTACACCTGCCCTTACAATCCTCTCCCCATTCCTTAACTTTCCTGAAGGCCAGTCTATGTGAGGATTGTGGATCTTCAACCAAGGAAACCCCAAAATAATCGGGTGCTGAGTCGACTCAAAATATGAAATTGCATGCTCTCGGTATGGTCCTTATTTATAGTAATCTGTATGGGCTCAGTGCAATGGGTAACTCAGAACAACAAGCGGCCGTCTAAGGCACTGGCACTAACAGGATGAGATAGCGGGACAGTTTTATTTTTAGCTGTTTGACTAGGCCCCAGTCTATAAGGCTTTCGTCAGCCCCTGAGTCTATTAACACACCCTGGTCAATGGTCTGATTGTTAATACAAATGTCTACCTGAGTAACAGGTCGAGGAGGGAAGTCTCATGGAAACTTGCTCACCAGCGCCCTCCTTTTGACTGGTGAGCACGATCTTTCCCGGCATGAAGCGAGTTGATGACCCGGCTGGCCGCAGAAACAGCAACCCTCCGTGACGCGCTGCCTCTCCTCCACAGAAAGCCTGGTTCTTCCAAGCTGCATGGGTTCACCAGAGTCATTCCGAAGTGTAGTCCTCAGATGGTCCCGTAACATGAGCTGAAATCCTCCGCTGGCGGCGCCACCCTCCGAGGCGTATTCTGGAAGCTGGGAACCACATCTCGGTTATGTCGACGCCCTCTCTCTTTCGAAGACGGTTATCGATCCGGATGGCCACAGCGATGAGGATTCCAGATCCCGGGTGTCTCCAGTGGAGCCAGCTGGTCCTTTATCGGTTCGAAAGTCCTGTCATGAAGGCGTCACGAAGAGCGGAACATTCCATCCGCTGTCCGCTGCTGCTGTACGAAACTCGATGGCATAATCAACCACCTGACGGTTGAGCTGACGTATTTGAAACAGTCTTCTGCTGGCCTCGTAGCAGGCGATGAGTGGTCAAAATGCGCCTCATAGTCTCTATGAAATCGGCCAATGAGTAACATAGTTCGGTGTCTCTAGACCATTCTGCAGTAGCCCAGGCTGCAGCTCTTCCTTAAATGAGACACAATAAACGCCACTTTACCATGCTCAGATAAAAAACTGCTGGGTTGTGTTGAAATGCAGATCACACTGTACCAGAAAGGCTCTGCAATTCAAGAGTCTCCGAAAATCTCCGGAAGAGCCAGCCGTAATGGGAGGAAACAGCCTGACCTGGGTCGTCAGCTGGAGTATTGACAGGCAAATTCTCAGCTGTGGATGATGTCACC
>NC_079395.1:1689100-1726804 GCF_029220125.1 Pseudoliparis swirei
CAGCCTCTTCCTGTCAGCCGCTGCCATGCTGCTGCTCCAGAAGACCACTCCATAGAAGATGGCTGATGCCACCACAGAGTCCAAGAAGGTCTTCAGCAGTGCTCCCTGCACTCCAAAGGACCTCAGTCTCCTCAGCAGAAAGAGTCTGCTCTGTCCCTTTTTTTATAGTGCATGTGCGTGGTCAGCCCAGTCCAGTTTGTGCTTCAGGTGAACACCCAGGTACTTATAAGATTTTACAATCTCAATGTCCAGTCCCTGGATGCTCACTGGTACCGGAGGAGTGCGTTTACCACGGCGGAAGTCCACCACTCGGTCTTACTAGAGTTGATGTGGATTTGAGAGATGTTTGTAAGTTTACTGTACAAAAGGCTAAAAAAGGGATTAAAAGAAGATGTATTTCTGTTGGAGGAGTCCAATTTTGGACTAATGTTGAAATGGATGTAAGAATGGTGAACTCCTTTTTGGTTTTCAAGAGAATTATTTAAAGAACAATTCTTGAGAGTTATAAATGTGATTAATGTGACCGAAACACAGGTGGCGGCGCGACTCTCTGCCTGTCTGACCGACATCTCTCAGTGGATGTCTGCTCACCACCTGAAAATCAACCCCGACAAGACCGAGCTACTATTCCTTCCAGGGAAAGGCTCCCCCACCCACGACCTGACGACCACCTTCAACAGCTCTGCGTTGGCCCCTACCCTGACTGTCAGGAACCTCGGGGTGACACTAGACAGTCGACTCTCCCTGACGGCCAACATCACTGCGACGGCGCGTTCCTGTAGGTACATGCTGCACAACATCAGGAGAAGACGTCCTCTTCTTACTCAGAAGGCGGCACAGGTTCTGGTCCAGGCTCTGGTCATTTCACGCCTTGACTACTGCAACTCCCTCCTGGCTGGTCTACCTGCTAAGGCCATCCGACCTCTGCAGCTCATCCAGAATGCAGCAGCTCGACTGGTCTTCAGCCTCCCGAAATTCACCCACACCACTCCGCCTCCTCCGCCTTCCACTGGTTACCGTGGCTGCCCGCATCCGCTTCAAAACATTGGTTCTGGCGTATCGTGCTCTGAACGGATCGGGCCCGTCTACATCCGGGATATGGTCACACCGTACACCCCGCACGCTCGCTCCGCCGCAACAGCCAACCGTCTTGTGACTCCTGCACCTCGAGCTAATCACTCTACATCCAGACTGTTTGCTGTCCTGGCTCCTCAGTGGTGGAACGAGCTCCCCACTGACACCAGGACAGCAGAAAGTCTCTACATCTTCCGCCGGAGACTGAAAACACACCTTTTCCGACTATATCTGGATTAAAACACAGATTTGCACTTCAGTGGCACTTAAATAGCTCTTATTGTGGTACTTTTGTAGTTCGACTATGTTGAGGAAATGTTAATTCCTGTATTCTTGTTCTTTGTTTATACTCTAGGTTGAAATGCACTTATTGTAAGTCGCTTTGGATAAAAGCGTCTGCTAAATGACATGTAATTAATGTAAAATGTATTTATCTGGAAGATGGATGTCTGTATGTGTATATATATATATAGTTTTATTTTGCATACATTTTCTGATTTATTTGATATTAATTTAGGATAGGAATATATAAGCATTTTTTTCTTCTACCTATACCTTTTCAGTCCTTCTGTTTTGTATATTATATAGAATAGTTGTAGTGGCCATTTGTCGTCCGTAATCAAACAAAAAGATAAATCAAACCGCCACTGATGCACCGTGTGTGAGGATTGCAGTATCTCCTCCTCTTTTCTGTTTGTTTGTCTATCTGTCTGTCTTCCTGGATGGGCGTGGTTGACCTACATTCCGTTTTTCCATCAACTCACCTCCGCTCCTGTTTCTCATCATCACTGATTACACCACTCACCTACAGCTGCTTAAAACCCCGGTTCGACCATCAGACTTCGCCAGTTCTACGTATACTCTCAGTGAGATCCACATCCACTCCATCCTGTCTGCCATGTCCAAGCCAACCTCCATCTCAGCTGCTGCTCCCGGGTTTTTCCTACTCAGCTCAGAGTTTTGTTTTTTCTCCTGCCTGTTTTTGTGGACTTAATAAATCCAGCTCTTTTGGTTACACTCCACCCAAAGTCTCCGTCCCAGTGTTTCTGCATAGCGGGTTTTCCTTTTGTCTCTCCCCATGAGTCTTAACAGTAGAACTGGCCAACTATGAACCCCGCAGGATCTGGAACGGAATCCACTCCAATACTACATGCCCTCTCCAGTCAGGGGACTCTCCTGGGTGAGCATGAGAAACTTTTCCAGATTTTGGTGGAGAGCAATCGATCCATGGCTCACCACGTCTCCGAGTTGGCTTGCCAGGTCGCCGCCTTACCACATCAACGCTAGCTGATCGGGCTATTTCCGCTCACCCCTTTGCCCTCCTCGCCAGGATTTTCCAATCTCGACCCTGAGCCTTTCCACGGAGAGGTGGAGAAATGTAGAGGTTTTTCTTTCAGTGCAAAAGGTGTTTAGCCAGCGTCCTGTTGCTTTTTCTTCCGATGCAACAAGGATTAATTTTATTTTGGGTTTGCTCCGCGGAAGAGCTCTAACCTGGGCTCAGGCCTTAGACTCTTCAGTGGACTTCGACACTTTTTCTTTTGAGGACTTTGCTGCCCGGTTTTCGTCCGTTCTTGTCCACCCCAATTCTCGGGCTCACGAGAATAAGCTGCTCAGCTTACGACAGGGAGGCCGGACAGTGGCGGACTATTCCATAGAGTTCCACACACTCGCTGCAGAGGCTCGTTGGACCGAGGCGCCTCTCAAAGCGGTGTTTTTGAGAGGGTTGAGTGACCAGCTTCGGGACGAATTAGCAGCGCGAGACATTCCATCGGATCTCACTGAGCTGATTTCTTTGGTTTCTCGCCTGGACTGTCGCCTGCGGGAGCACCGAGCGGAGCAAACACGGAGGGGTTCACCAGCTCCACACAATAAGCCTAGTGTTTCTTTTTCTCCTGCTAACGCTGTGTTTAGACCTCCATCTTTTTCTCCGCCGTCCAGCGTGCGCACCTCTTCTCAGGAGGAGCCCATGCAACTGGGTCGAGCTAGACTTTCTCTGGAGGAACGTCAGCGCCGGATAGATGCAGGCCAATGCCTGTACTGTGGAAAGACTGGGCATGTTATTTCCAACTGCTCAGTACGCCCAAACTGGGAGGCTCGTCAGTGAGATTGGGGTCCCTGACGAGTCCACTAGAACCTTCTCTTTCCCCATCATTACTTCGTTTCCTAATTCCGCCAAACTCTGTGTTAGCTCTATGACGTTGCCTCCAGGCTCTCATTGACTCGGGGGCGGAGGATAGCTTCTTGGACCGTGAGCTAGCTGAGCAGCTAGGACTATGCCTGGAGCCTCTAGAAAGACCGCTAACAGCTTATGCTCTTAATGGCCAAATCATTTCCTCAGTCACAGCACAGACACCCTGGTGACTTTAATCACCTCCGAAACCACCGTGAACTCATTCAGTTTAAGGTAATATCCTCTCCTTCCACACCTCTGGTTTTGGGTTACCTGGCTACGCATACACAATCCACACATAGATTGGGCTAAGGGAGGATAATTGAGTGGGATGATTTCTGTCTCGCTAACTGCCTGTGTTCTGCTATACCATCTCCATCAGTTTCTCCAGTTCCTGTTGTCTGCTCTGATGCATCTGTAGATTTGACTGGTGTCCCTGCGATCTACCACGACCTGAGTGGGGTCTTCAGCAAGGAGAGGGCTCTCTCTTCCTCCCCACCGACCTTACGACTGCCCAATAGATCTGCTTCCTGGAGCTCCTCTACCTCCAGCCGCCTCTACAATCTGTCCCGTCCTGAGAGGGAGGTGATGGAGCGTTATATCACGGACTCTGTGGCTGCTGGTATTATTCGTCCCTCCTCCTCTCCTGTCGGTGCCGGGTTCTTCTTTGTAGTCAAGAAGGACAAGTCACTACGACCCTGCATAGACTTTCGGGGGTTAAATAATATCACGGTAAAAAACAAATATCCTTTACCTCTCCTCACCTCGGCTTTTGAACCTCTCAGGAGGCGACCCTGTTTTCCAAATTAGACCTTCGAAACGCCTACCATCTGGTCCGCATCCGACAGGGGGATGAATGGAAGACAGCGTTTAACACTCCATTAGGTCATTTTGAGTATCTGGTCATGCCTTTTGGTCTCTCTAACTTCCCAGCCGTTTTCCAGGCTATGATAAATGATGTCTTACGTGACTTTTTAAACCGCTTTGTTTTCATCTACCTAGACGACATCCTGATTTTCTCCAAGAGTCAGGAGGAACACGAGAACCATGTCCGTATGGTCCTACAGAGACTACTGGAGAACAAGCTCACGTCAAGGCGGAGAAATGTGAGTTCCACCAAGACCGATCACCTTTCTGGGCTATATCATCAGCCAGGAAGGGTGGAGGCAGACCCTGGGAAGATCAGCGCCGTGGTGGAGTGGCCGGTTCCAACGACAAGGTGGGAGCTTCAGAGGTTTTTGGGTTTTGCCAATTTTACTGCCGCTCATCCGAACTTCAGTAAGGTTGCTGCACCTCTTTCCAAACTCACCTCAATTAACATCTCGTTCTGTTGGACTCGAGGCTAACAGAGCTTTCATCAAACTCAAGTCCCTGTTCAGCTCAGCTCCCATCGTCATTCAGCCAGACACAGAGAGACAGTTTGTTGTGGAGGTGGACGCCTGATACGGGAGTAGGAGCAGTTTTGTCTCAGACGGCTGGTCCTGATAACATCCTTCATCCCGTTGTTTTTTTCACGCCGCCTCTCCAGCGGAGCGCAACTATGACGTTGGTAACAGGGAGCTTCTTGCCGTTAAGTTGGCACTAGAGGAGTGGAGACACTGGCTCAAGGCAGCAAGCAGCCCTTCCTGGTCTGGACGGACCACCAAAACCTCTCATACATCCAGTCTGCGAAGCGACTGAACTCCCGACAAGCCAGGTGGGCTCTGTTTTTCTGTCGTTTCGACTTTTGCCTCACTTTCCGTCCTGGGTCCAAGAACGTCAAGCCCGATGCGCTGTCCAGGCTATACTCCCCTGACTCTCCCGAGCCTCCAGAGGCTCCAATCCTTCCCAAGAGTTGTGTTGTAGGCGCCCTCTCTTGGGAGATTAATGACACCATCCTGGAGGCATTGAGAGAACAACCAGACCCGGGTAATGGTCCTCCGAACCGTCGGTTTGTTCCTGATGCTGCCCGCTCCAAGGTTCTGCAGTGGGTCCATAATTCCCGGTTCTCAATTCACCCTGGAGGAAACCGTACTCTTTCTCTCCTGAAAAGACATTTCTGGTGGCCCACGATCAGCAGGGACACTCTGGAGTTTGTTTCTGCCTGTCCCACGTGTTCCAGGAGTAAGTCCTCCCACCAGTTACCTGCAGGGTTGCTCCAGCCCCTTCTAATCCCTAGTCGTCCTTGGTCTCACATCGCCTGGATTTTGTTACCGCCTGCCCCTCCCAGGGCAACACCACTATCCTCACGGTGGTTGACCGGTTTTCCAAGTCGGCTCACTTTATAGCTCTCCTAAACTCCCGTCAGCTCTGGAGACCGCCCAACTCCTCACGGATCATGTTTTCCGGTTGCATGGTATCCTTCTGACATTGTCTCTGACCGTGGTCCCCAGTTCACCTCTCGAGTCTGGAAGGAGTTTTGTCAGTCCTGGGAGCCTCAGTCAGTCTGACTTCGGATATCACCCCAATCAAACGGCCAAACAGAGAGAGCCAATCAGGACATGGAGTCAGCCTCCGCTGCATCACCGACAAGAACCTCAACTTGGAGCTCAGATCTCACCTGGGTAGAGTACTCCCACAACGCCTCACTTGCTCCGCTACTGGTCTCTCCCCCTTTGAGGCTTCTTTGGGTTACCAGCCACCCCTGTTCCCCGAAGAGGAGCGAGAATTAGCTGTCCCCTCAGTCCAGCAGCATGTGCGTCGCTGTCAGAAGATCTGGAGAGATACACGATCTGCCCTCCTCCAGACTTCTGTACGGAACCAGCGGTCTGCCAACCGTCACAGAAGGCCGCTCCTCCACGCCCAGGCCAGTCAGTCTGGTTGTCCTCCCGCAACATTCCTCTCATCTCAGAGTCCCGAAGCTTTCCCCACGCTTCATTGGTCCTTTTCCCATCATTAGGATCATTAACCCTTCCGCAGTCCGGTTGAAGCTTCCTAGAACTCTGAGAATTCACCCCACTTTCCACGTGTCCCAGATTAAGCCGGTTCACACCAGTGAATTGAGCCCTCCGGCTCTACCCCCTCCTCCCGCCCGGATTCTCGACAATCACCCTGTCTATACGGTGCACCGCCTTGTGGACGTCAGACGACGGGGCAGGGGTTTCCAGTACCTGGTGGACTGGGAGGGTTATGGCATCGAGGAGCGATGTTGGGTCCCTCGTTCCCGTATCATGGACCCAATCATGGTCAGGGCCTTTCACAGGGACCATCCGAACAAGCCTGGTGGTCGCCAGGTGGCTCCCATTGAGGGGGGGGTACTGTGAGGATTGCAGTATCTCCTCCTCTTTTCTGTTTGTTTGTCTATCTGTCTGTCTTCCTGGATGGGCGTGGTTGACCTACATTCCGTTTTTCCATCAACTCACCTCCGCTCCTGTTTCTCATCATCACTGATTACACCACTCACCTACAGCTGCTTAAAACCCCGGTTCGACCATCAGACTTCGCCAGTTCTACGTATACTCTCAGTGAGATCCACATCCACTCCATCCTGTCTGCCATGTCCAAGCCAACCTCCATCTCAGCTGCTGCTCCCGGGTTTTTCCTACTCAGCTCAGAGTTTTGTTTTTTCTCCTGCCTGTTTTTGTGGACTTAATAAATCCAGCTCTTTTGGTTACACTCCACCCAAAGTCTCCGTCCCAGTGTTTCTGCATAGCGGGTTTTCCTTTTGTGTCTCTCCCCGCGGAGTCTTAACACCGTGGGTTTTGGTGTTGACGCATGCAAAAGAAAGTACTGTCCATTTCCGCCTGTTAGTATTCTGATAATTTATTTCTTAAACCAACAAAAAAGAACAAACAAAATGTTGACACTTCCTCTCTGTGCTGTGGTAAAAAACCATTGGCCACCCTGGTGCATGCTGGTCCTGTGCCTATCCACCTCTACATATAACGCAAGTTACGTATGTAACTATGGTTCTATGAATCCTGGATGACCGCCAGAGGCGGTGCTTAGCACTGGATATCTTCCGTCTTGCGCATAGCAGGTCGAGTATTAATAACAACAAAGTCACCCGTGACCTCGGATGACCCGCCCACCGGGTATAAGTTCCGGTGTCATCCCGAGATCAGTTCTACGGAATCTTCTCGCGAACTCACGAGATTCCGAGTGACTAAGAACTCTGGCGGTCATCCAGGATTCATAGAACCATAGTTACATACGTAACTTGCGTTCTATTTCATCCTTCCTGACCGCCAGAGGCGGTGCTTAGCACTGGATGACTTATACCAACAGTGTCACGAGGAATCCCAAGGAAACTACCTCATATGACTCAAGCAGAGGATTTGGACGGAGAACCACCTGCAATGCATGGAGGGTGTTCCGCTCACTCTGTAGTTTCTGGTGAATGTGCAACGATGCCCCTGAGGCTGTTGCATACATATGCACCTATATTCCCTACGGGCATACCTCTTCGGTCGCCCGTGATGTGGGAACGCTGGTAGAACAACACCCTGCTCTGGATGGCAGAGCACGGACGTTCACCACCTATGCCCAGGCAATGGCCTCCACTATCTAGTGGAACAGGCACTGTTCTGCAGTGGCATAGCCTTCTTAGATCCACCCTAACTGACTAGTTATGGTGGTCAAGCTGTGCAGGCTGGACAGGCTGGTTGAGACCCGAGCGTGTCAGCACCTTTGGGAAGCCACTGCTTTAGGCCGCAGTGTGACACCCGAGCCCTCTGAGTTCCCCTCAGACAAGGCTCATTGACCGACAGGGCGTGTAGCTTGTCTACTTGCTCTGCCGCAGTTATGGCAAGGATGAAAGGTCTTTGCCGACGGCAACCACAGCTCTGCCTCTGCCAAGGGAGGCGAGCATAGGGTGTCCAGTACCCCGGGCAAGTCCCCTGGAGGAGCCCTCGGGGGGGGGGGGGGCTCAGGGGATAGTCACTGAGGCCCTCCTTATGAAGAGGGACACCAGCTTGTGGCTGTTCCGCATCATTGTCGGCTTTAGCATGCTGCCCTGAAATGGCAGCTATGTAGTCCTCAGGATAGAGGCAGACATGCCCTTAACTAGAAGGGATGACGGAGGCGTGAGTACCGTAGGCACGAGGCACCGTACTGGGTCCCTCCGTCCGCTGGTCGGGAAGCGGCTTCGGTCTGCACGTCACGTAGACGGATGGCACTCCGGCATTTAGAATAGTCCTCTGGACTGATTCTGTTCAGCTGCTTCTGCCTCCCGCGGCCAAGCCCTTTGTTGGGCACGGCCGGGATGGCAGGTCCCACCATCTAGCTGTGCTAGGGGTCCCGCATGTCAGCGAGGCACCGTGGCGTCTCACAGCGAAGTCTGTGCAGCCAGGGGAACCAAGTCCTGGCTGGACGCATGGGGCCACCAGCAAAATTCGTGGCCCTGTTGAAAAACCCCGAGTAGTTGGCAAGATCAGCGGAAATGTGGGAACGCCTGGTTCCGTTCTCCTGGTCGCTACCTCGCCCGACAATTGGTCAGGTGAAGGGTTACCGGAGTAAGAAAAATCAGAAGGGCACGGGAGCTTCGTAGCAGCTCTGCCGCCCTAGGGGCCCCTGGAGGTTCAAGCCAACCCGTGGTTGAGGCGATGTCTCGCCCAACAAGTACATATTCCCTCCCAAGTATGGCAGGAACTGTTTGAGCGCTAGGTGCATGGCCTGTGGCTCCAGACCCAAGTGTCGCGAATAGACTGTCCTCTGGAAGTCCTGTACCGCCAGACTGCGCCCCACTTCGAGAGGCGGGAGTCTGCTGTGGCGACCTCCCGGTGGGGCGGACCCTTCCTGGGGATACCCTCTGACGGGTATGATCTCACCCTCACGGGATAGAGCCGAGGGCACCACTGTGACCCCATCTTGTGCCTGTGGCCCTGGCGAAGGCTGTTAGGCCCTCCATGCGAAGGGCACCGCGACAGCAGCCCAAGCATTTGCCCCATAGGCAAGGAAAAAGGGATAAAAGACCACTGCCTGCCCCCTCAGAGAGTATCTACCTCTTGAGTGACGGGCAGGCCCACTTAGTGGCTGCCTCTAGAGCTATACCAACGAAGGTTGTGCCCGAGAATGGCTCAGAAAACTCTTTATGTTCACGAAGGCCCAACCGGCAGCGTGAGAAAGAGTGTAACACGGCTGATGCAGCTGTCAATTTACCCGATAGGCAAGAAGAGAGGATAATAGACAGCCATCTGACCCCTCACAGAGGGAAGGCTGCAGAGGATGCTGTCCACCTGTGTGAGTGACGGCCAGGCCCGCTTAGTGGCTGCATCTAGAGCTACACCAATAAAGGTTATGCTCTGAGAATGGCTCACAGTTGTTTGTTCACGAAGGCCCAACCGGCGGCGTGAGAGAGTGCAAGTAATGTACTGTGTGGCCCTAAATGGGTATGGCGACATAGCCAGATCGCCCAGGATAGCAGTTTCCTCACGCCCTGGTGATTGCAGGCGGCAGTAATGCCCTTTGTAGAAACTCCTGGGGAAGTCCACCTGGAAGAAGCCTGGGAATAACGGCTTTGGAAAGCATAACAGAGCAACCGCTCAGAAGCATTCTAGGAGCCTGACAAAAGGCCTCCCTTAAGTCGACAGACATGAGCCGATCTCCTCTGGAGACCACACGAAGGATGTCTGCTGGGCTCAGCCTGAGAAAAACAAGATGTGGCGCCCCCGAGTCTGCGGGGTGTGGACACGGTCCTGCGAAGACCAGATAACTGCTGCCTGGTCTAACCGGCTTGCACCGTGCGCTGCTGCGCCTGTAGAGCAGGTCCCCTGATTTCACTGGGACAGTAGGGAGGTTGTTCCTACATGCCTCCGACAAGGGTGCCTGCGCCGACCAAACAGCTGGTCTGAACCCTGGAGAGCATTAGGCGCCCAGGTTCTCGCGACGTAAGTGCACATGCCTGCAGCGAAGCATCACTGAGGCTGTAGTCAAGTATGACATATGAGGGGGAGTTGCCGTGTAGTAAGCACGGTAAATGGTCACCTGAGAACCGACTGGGCTCGAGGGCACCGTCATCCGCCTCGGAGTCCCTTGGGGAAAACCGATGGATGCGATAGTCAGCTCAATGGATGGCATGGGAAGGCCACATCCTGCATGGACGCGGGTTCGTGATCTATCGTAAGATGGTAACCCTCAGATAGTCTCTGGAGGGAGACTGAAAGGTGGCAGGGCCGGAATGCCCCTGAGGAATGCACTAGCGTGCGTGGGGTTCCGGCTGCTGTATATCCAGCAGTTCCTGTGCCCTGCGAATGACGAACCCGATGGGGGCCGACTGCCCCCTACAAGGGGCTACCACTGGGATGTCCTCCTTGGGAATGGATCAGCCGTGGGTGGATCTGATGCTTCAGTCCTCCCTGCACTAGGGTGGCGACTTATCTGAGCTAGTTCTGCGGTCAGCAGACCTACTTATAAGCTAGCCTGCCCGATTGCACTGCTAGGGGAGCCCCATGGCTCCTAGCGGCGCTGCAACTGGTCGGCTGGCCTGGAGCTGACCTGACCTGTCTGTTGGGGTCCTAGCAGGAGCTAGAGCGAGCGCACTCCGCTACTGCAGCGCAGGTCCTGTGGAGCAGGACAGAGACAGCCCGTCTAGTGAGGGGAGAGCGTAACGCTGCCCTCACTCGTACAGTAGCTGTAGCTGCTGGGGGTCGCAGCAGTAGCACTCAGCTACTGTGGCCCAGGTCCTGTAGGACCTGACGGAGACAGCCCGTCTAGGAGGGTAGAGCGCGGACGCTGGCCTCGCTAGTACGGTAGCTGTAGCAGCTAGGGTCGCAGCAGTAGCACTCCGCTACTGTGGCCCAGGTCCTGTGGAGCAGGACGGAGACAGTCCGTCTAGCGAGGGTAGAGCGCGGACGCTGGTCTCGCTAGTACAGTAGCTGTAGCAGCTAGGGTCGCAGCAGTAGCACTCCGCTACTGTGGCCCAGGTGCTGAGGAGCAGGACGGAGACAGCCCGTCTAGCGAGGGTAGAGCGCGGACGCTGGCCTCGCTAGTACGGTAGCTGTAGCAGCTAGGGTCGCAGCAGTAGCACTCCGCTACTGTGGCCCAGGTCCTGTCGAGCAGGACAGAGACAGTCCGTCTAGAGCGAGGACACCTCTTCAATACAGTAGCTGTGATTACTGGTGTCCTATCAGTAAACTTAAGCGAGCGCTCTGTTACTGTGGAAACGGGTTCCGTGGAGACAGTTTAGAAAGCGGTCTAGAGAACAGCCTCTCTAGAGAGGAAGTGAGGACATGCTTGACTAATACAGTAGCTGTAATTACAAGCATCCCACGAGTAGCCTGGGCGAAAGCCTGTGCTACGGGGGAGCAGGTCCTGTGGAAAACAGTCGTAGTGAGAGGGCAGGTCTCTTCGAGGACCCTCTCCACTAGTATGGCAAGTGTACTTACTGGTGCCTCCCAGTAAGCCTGAGCGAGAGCTCTGCGCTACTGTAGACGCTGATCCCGTGAACACGGGTCAGAACCCAGCATGTCTAGTGAGAGTGAGGACACACTTCACTCGTCTGGTAGCTGTCAGCATTAGCGTGGCATTAGTTAGCCTGAGTGGAGACGCTCTGCTAGCTGCAACAGCGGCGATGTCATGGAGGTACATGTGCAGTATGCATCAGTATCGACTTATAGCCTCCTTAGCGTCCCCCAGGTGAGCCTGAGCGGGACGCTCTGCTCACTGGAAGCCGGTAGCAGTGTAGCAATGTGGCATCCAGCCGCAACGAGCGGACGCGCTCGTTAGCGCTGTAATCGCCCACCAGTAGCCTGAGCGAGAGCGCCCACTACTTGGGCCGAGGTCCTGTGGAACAGGAGGTAGCTGTCGGATTTAGCGAGGCTCCGTTAGCCTGAGTGGACACACTCTGCTAGCTATGCACGGCGGCAATGCTACCAAAGTCAACACACACGCTATCTCAATCGCTACAGCGAGCCGGTCGCCGGTGTAGCAGCACCGAGCGGACGTGCTCCGCTAGCACACAGTTAGCAGGAACGAGAGCTCTGCTCCTGTGGGATATGCCGTCATAGGCAACAATTGTATTCGATCTCACCCGATTGAAGCTTGGCGGTGAAGGCGCTCTGGTGAAGACCGAAAAGACTCGTGCGTTCTCCGTCCGCCTCGACGGACCGCCGAGAAACGCAACGCCCTCCTCCGAGGAGGAGAGCTCGTCGCAGCCTCTGGAGGCGACGGATCGCAACTCCGACCATTTGGTCACAAGGCTCCCGACGAGCTGCAGTTAAACTTCAGCCTTAGCTGATGCCTGCTTGCGAAGATGAAAAAGAACTGATCTCGGGATGACACTGAACTTATACCCGTGGGCGGGTCATCCGAGGTCACGGGTGACTTTGTTGTTATTAATACTCGACCTGCTATGCGCAAGACGGAAGATATCCAGTGCTAAGCACCGCCTCTGGCGGTCAGGAAGGATGAAATAGAACCACAGGTGCCCAGTGTTACCCAATCAGTGAATCTAAACTAAATATATTAAACTAAGCTACAACTATCATAAGAAACAACTAACATATCAAAATATAACCTAAATAAGCAATAAACAATCAATATTACTTTACAATAAAACCTAAATACAAATGTCAAATTAAATAGCTCCAACAATTGTATTGTATTTGATTGACTGAATAAAATACACAACAACAACACACATGGTGTATGAAACTTCTAAAGAAATGTCTGAGTGACCGTCAATTATTAAATATTATAAAATTATATATATTCTTATTTACAGTAAACAGAGCAGGGTAATGTAAAAAGAACATTAGTAATATAAATAATTAAGCTGTTTCCAACAGTAGTGACTACAGGCAGTTTAATTCATATTTATTTATGTACGCAGCAACTTTTCAAATAGTCGTTGCATTGTTTAATGCAACACAGTTTCAAATATAGTTTAATCAAAGTAGTGTGTGTGCGTGTGTGTGTGTAACTTGTTGCTGTTATAGTTGTCCACCTCATTGTGCTGTTTCTTGAATGAACAAAGCAGAGCCTGTATGAGGAGAAGCAGAGGAACCTTTCTACCAGTAGATGGCAGTATACGCTTATGTAAACCATACATTTAATTAAATGTACCCATCGTCTCTGTTAACTAACTAGGTTATTGATGAATATGTATTTAATGCCGTTTATTTCCTCTGATATTTAATGTTCATGGTTAATTTGCAGCATAGTTGTACATACATCATGTGGCGTCAATAGAGGGCGCTGCGCCTCTGAAAATGTTGAGATGAAGAAAAGAAAAAAGAAGAAGAAGAAAATATTATATTTACTGTCAAAAAACGTTATATACCAACTAATTTAAATAAGAATTAAAGCGTGTTGACGCGCTAAATATGTGGGAGACCGTAAGCCTGTCAACAACCACTTGAGTTAAATGTGACCAAAAATAATATATCGCCCCTACTGGGGGAATTGGGGGTGCGTGAGTGTACACTGAAGGGAATACTGGGGGGGGAGAGCACAGATTAGAGTACTGTTCACGTTCTTAAAGGACACAGGGGTTGTTATATATTTTATTTATATATATATATATATATAATTTTATTTATTTGGGGGTTGTTGGTGTTGGGGGTAAGGCGTTAACTGACGCAATAGTACTCCAGAGGGTGGCGGTAATGCACCAATTATATGGATGCCAACCGCCGTTAAAAAAGAAGAAGAAGAAGAGAGAAGCCCCGCTCCCTTTTACGCGCACGGCCCTAACGTGTGTGTGCGGAGCGAGCAAAGATTTCACGGTCGTTGCGGCAAGGACAGCTTCTCATTGTCTGATGAAACAAACGTGAATCTTCGGGCGTAGCTCCGCGAGCAAGTAGCTAACCGGAGCTGGTTAGCTGGATGCTAGGTGAGTAATGCGTTGTTTAGATTCTCCTGTCTGTTGTTCCAAAGTCCTGGGACTCTGTCTCTCCCCGTCGCCTCATCCAGCCTGTCGTTTGCTCGCCTAATTATTGTTTAATGTCCGTGAGTTGAACCCGTTATCTATCTTTTGTGAAGTCTCGACGTTCATTGCCTGCTTCGCCGGCTAGCCTCGGAGCTAACTCGTCATGTCGGGGCCCAGAGAGCCGAGAGGCGTTAAAAATCGCCAACATTCCGCGTATTTCACAAAAGCTACGGGGGAGGTCGAGAATTAAAATGTGAAATGTTTTTAAAGTTTGTAAAAGAGTTTTTCGGACAATTGTCACGGGGAAACAGCTCTTTACAGAGAAACCCACCCTCAGATGGAATTGACTCCCGCGTCCACAGACCGCCCGGGCCGGGGCGCGAACCCTTGTCAGTGAAGGATCCGCGTTACATGTGAGCGCGCTACCGCTAGACCATCATCTCTGGGCAATTTCTATGGCATTTTTGGTTCATTTATCATTATGAAACGCGTTATGTGACCAAGCCGCCGATTTGAATCAAGCAATTGACATATCTCTAAATCAAAGATATTAATAATAAATTAAAAGAGTTGACGGGAAAATAATACTTATAATAAATAAAGAATAACCCAGATGGTCATAATAATAATACTGGGAATTTATAGCGCTTTTCTAGACACGCAAATGTCGTTGTTAGCTCGCTAGTAGCAGGCTAACTACCCACACAGTGCAAACCTGCATCAGTTTTCAATGCATTCAGGAAACTCAAATCAGGCTGAGGGAGCAGCAGCTGGACCAGCAGGCCTTCACGTGAGCTCGTACTCGTGGCATTGTGTTCATGACCATGCATTAGCAATGAAACTGAAGGACGGTTTGGGGAATCTGACCTCATGTCAGCACTTTTGGATTGTGTAAATTACGTGGGGGGGGGTGCTGGTGGTGACTTCCACGAACATCGATGTTGGACGTTGTATGCAGGCACGTGCACAGATAGAGCCCTAGTGGTGCTCAAGCACCAGCCCTTTTGCCCTGGATGAGAAAAGTGCCCTTTTTGCTGGAGCCCACTTTTTTTATTCATCAGTATTTTAGAATAAAAGTTACTCTTTCTGTCATCAAGTCCCCCCAAATGTGTTTTAATATCCGCCGGGTCATTTATCTGAGAACTTAACCTCGGCGCCGACATGCCCCGCGGCGCTCAAACTCCTACCCCCTCCCTCCCTCCTCCTCCTCCTCCACTTCCTCCTCCGCGCAGTGCTCCTCGCGCCACCAAACGGGTGCACCTCCTTCTCCTCTGACCCGCAGCGTCTGACAAACAGGTCATGACGGTGTTTGTCCCCTGACGTTGTTTTGTGATAAATCAACCACAACATTAGCGCTGCTGAAAACATGACGTCACAACTGGTCCGACGTTTCCTAAAAAATAAACAAACAAAAACTCACGAAATCCGTGATTTCAAAGCCTTGCAGCTGTTTACTGACGTTAGTTATGTTTAGAGAATAGAGAGAGGGAGAGAGAGAGTGAAGAGAGAAGAAAGAGAGAGAAGAGAGAGAAGAGAGAGAGAGAGTGCATTCTTATTCCGTTCTATTTAACAGGGGCTAGTCTAGGATTTGCGTGGCCAGACTGATAAAAAAAATCATAAGGCCTCTCTGGTATTGTTCAGAGGGATGTCTGTTGATGTCTATCAATATCGCTCATTTTGAAAATGACGTAAGAGGGCAATACTGATCCGTATCAGACCAGCGAGGAGGGCAATATGTGGCTGGCATGACGACCCATTAGCCAATCAGAACGCTTGTACTGTTGCTATATACAATAATTCATCTTTATTCATAAAGAAAATGTAAGCAAGCAGTCTGATGCTGCCCAGAGGAAACGCAGGTCGAGGATGTATTGCATCATCAGTACAATGCTGCTTATGCTTCAACTCTGTCAGAATTCATTTTTTGGCATTGGGTGCCCTTTTTTGGGGTTTTAGCACCTGCCCCCCAAAATGTCTGTGCACGTGCCTGGTTGTATGATAATCTATTCTATAGGTCCTCCATTCTGACACCAAGTCAGTGATCGGGCCCTATAATACTATAATAATAGTAATATTGTGTATAATATGGTCATTCATGAACCAACTTCCTTTTTGTTGTTGTTGGCGTGAACAAGTCTTCAAGTCTTGTGCTCTGCTGAGTCATGAGTCTGTTCCTCGAGTCTGTTCTGCCTCTACCTGGTTGTCACGATCTTCTATACCATACCTGCCATAAATATCATGATACAATACCATAAAAACAGTATACCATAAATACGATACTGGTATATTTATCTATAATAGTAATAAATAAAATATCTGTATGGTTCACTTTTTACCAACTTTTTCAACACTTGACAAATAGCAGTAATATTAGTATTAATACAGCAAGATATTAATGAAACTACATGGAGCCATCATAGCATTGATCAATGATGATACACTATGAGGCCGTTAGTCTCTGACCAGAGGATACAGAGTTCATCAGGAAGAGCAGCTGTAGAGTTACACAACTTTACAGACTGAACTTAAACATTTCACTTCTGGCATCTTTTTTTATTTATATTTTTAAAGCCGAAAATTCCGCCACTTAACGCCTCGCCAGAGCGCTGCGCTGCGGCAAACAGCTCGACACGGAGCAGCGCGGCGCCTGATCTCTCTTTAATGAAGTATTGAGACTAAACATATGCTAAATCACATCGCTCTTAACGACGGGTACTTTGTCAGCATCGCTCCACCGTGCAGCGCGACAGCAGCAGAAGTAGCGTCTAACATTCAAGCTAACCTAAACCACCAAACGCTGAAGACATCTTGACGCTGATTGGCCGAGACGCGACACGTCCCATCAAAGATGTTTTATTGCGAAGAGCAACACTTCACACTTTCTCCGCGTCCCACTCCAATCTCATAAACGCCGGCAGGCCAATTGACCCCCCCCCTACCCCAAAACAAAAACTCTTCGGATCTACACGATTCACGTAAGTCACCTATTTTGGTTTCAAAACGGCGAATTTCGCCAAAAGGTGAGGGATTCTCATGCCTGATATACACACACACATATAGTTCAAAACATCATTTTGTTTTTGACGTTATATAGTTTAGTTGTCTTGTTTTTTTCTGAATGAAAAGATAAAATTAGTTGGAACACTTCAGGTTGATTTATTTTATATTGTAAAATATATAGAGGCTCAATTTGTACTCAATAAATTGAGATGTTTTCAGCTGTGATTTTATTTCCCGTGTTTCAGGGACTGCTGTGCTGCCTTCAGGGTCCTGCAGGCTGGAGCTCAGGAGCAGCTCTTGTGCGACTGCTGGAGGACCTCAGAGGCATCGTCTGGGAACCTGGAGAACACCAGCGCCTCAAGGACCAAGTTCAACAACGATATAACCATCGAGTTGGACTTGTTCCACTGCATGCGGCGCTTCAGTCTCGGAGCATCACTCTCTCTACACCTTTCTGCCAGTTCCTCGCTGCAGCCTTCCTCGTTGTGGACCAGGGAGATCTCCAGAGGCTCAAGGAGGCGAACACCTTCTGTGGGATCTCTCCTCCAAATCCCACTAAGCTGCTGTAAGGTATTCTCAAAACTGGGGCACTACGCAGATGGTGGAGAAACAGGCTTCCGGACACGCATGGATTAAGTTATCAACATTTAATGGCAGGAAATGTGAATCAAACATTCAAAGCGCTCTCTCCTCATGGCTCGGCGCCGGCTCCCAGCTCGGGAGCTCGGCAGCACAGCCTCCTCCGTCGAGCTCACCTGAGAAAGAGGACGTTCCCTACAAAAACACGCCGTCTTATACTCTTCCTGTTTCCGGTCAAACCTCACTTCCGGTATTTTCACAATAAGAGTCCCGTCAATTAAAGTCACCTTCACAATAAAAGTCTCTTGTTATTGTAAGTCACGTCACGGATTTCAACCGGCTTCGTCAATCTATAATACTAACATACAGTCACTCTCATGCAACATACATTAATTCTTGCCATTTACATTTGCATAGAGTAAACATTACCCCTATGCTTCATAATACATTAATAACAATATCAATATTCTCCTTAATATTGTCTATTATAATATCTTTCTATATGTATTAATTTAAACCATAAGACCTCTGCAGATGTTATCAAAATAAACTATTACAACTTAACACTGCACATGAGAGCGCTGCAGGTGAAGGTGCCACAGCCCCGAGAGCTGCTGCAGAGGGTGGAAGACGCCTGTGGAGTCGGTGGCGTCCCCCCGCCCAGAATCACGTGGGCCTTCAACGACAACGTCGTCCCGGGTGAGCAGCGAGGAAAACGTTTTATTTCAACTGAAACATCGACGCTGCGTGTGATCCTCTAGAATAAAGAAGTCTAACGTGTTTCCTCTTGTCTTCAGTTCCCTCTGACCGCGTGCCGGGCCTCAGCGAGCTGCTGGTGGAGCGCGTGGACAAAGAGGACTCGGGCACCTACAGCTGCGAGGCAGAAAACGACGTCGGGACCATCAAGTCACTGGGCGTCGTCTACGTCAGAGGTCAACACACAAATATATAAATGTATGTACCACCGTTCAAACTCTGAGATTCTTTGAAGGAAGAGTGCGATAAAAATGAAATGCATTATTAGGGTCCGAGCGACAGACGAAGTCTGACCGAGAGGAACCTATTGAAATTGTTAGGGGTATTATTAGGGTCCGAGCGACAGACGAAGTCTGACCGAGAGGAACCTATTGAAATTGTTAGGGGTATTATTATTCTTCTTCTGGATTTTTATTTTAGAACATTGGGGGCATATTGGGGGTATGTATCATATCCCAAAACTCACCAAATTTGGCAAGCTTGTCAGGCTTGGTGAAAATAGCCGGATGACACCGACGTCGAAATTCGGCTTTCAAAAATTGCTCTCTAGCGCCACCTGGAATTTTGACTGGCGACGCCCCTCACCCAGTATGGTCAAATGACTAGCTTTGATTTTTCCCAAGTCCACTTGGACCTGCTCTACAAAAAAGCCTCTCAGGACCCTAAGCTCCGCCTACTTAAATTTTCCGCCATATTTTTTTTGGTGAAAAACACATCAGAGGCGTTTGCTCCGACAGACGGTGTCCAATTCATACCAAACCTATTAGAGATAATGATCATGGAAGCTATATCATCTAAGATCTATCATCTTTTTTCAAATATATTATTGTGGTAAGCATCTATGGCCAAACGAACATTTTAGGGGCGTGTCCTGTTTTGTAATGCTCATAACTTCGACACTATTGGGAGAAAAAAATAACAGACTGTCAGGATATGTGCAGAAGGGAGCCTGAAACATTCACAGCAAATTTCGTGCAATTTGAACCGTAGGGGGCGCTACAATAATTCACCAAAGTTGGCCGTTTTTGGCGTTTTTTGGCGTTTTTCGCTTGATTTGGCCCTTTTCCACTTTTTCCCCATCGATTATTTCTCCCACCAAACGCCAACAGAATCGGCTAAAAATCAGTTTTATAGAATCTCAAGACTTGAATAATGAACACTGTGGAAAAAAACGGACTTTTCGTCGGTAAGAAATTTACGTTTTTTTACTGCCAATAATTTTTTACTTTCTGTGATTTCTTTATGTTAAAAACTATTGCTTAATCTCATCCAATACGTTCCCAAAAAATCATGTGTGATGCCAGTCAAGGCCTGAACACATTCACATGAAGAAACAAGCACTTTTCTTGGAGGAACACCTATTGATCACCTATTGAGAAGTAAAATAACCACATTTTTCTCCCCAAAATAATGTGAGCTCCTACGGCTGCCTGTAAACCAGCTGGCTCATAGCTCACCATGTTAAGTGTTGGTCTGGACACCTGGAGATGCGTGTTCAAGACAAGGTAGTTTTTTTTCATCACTTTTTTTTTTTACATTGAATTTACATGACGTGATCTCTACTTCACGTAGGGACACACGACGCATGAATATGTTCACGTAGTTAAAGCGCCACCTAGTGGCTCAACTGGACTTCCTTCAGTCCGCCCCAAATTTGTTTGACTAGCCCGTTATTTAGAATGGAATAAGAACTCTCTCTTTTTCTCTCTCCTCTCTCTCTCTTTTTCTCTCTCTTCTCTCTCTCTCTCTCTCTCTCTCTCTCTCTCTCTTCTCTCTCCTCTCTCTACTGCCCTCCTCGCTGGTCTGATACGGATCCAGATTGCCCTCTTACGTCATTTTCAAAATGAGCTATATTGATAGACAGCCAAGAGCAGTGGTCCTCAAACTAAGGCCCGCCTCCACATTTGGCCCGCCCTCTGAACAATACCAGAGAGGCATTATGATTTTTTCGGTCTGGCCACGCAAATCCTAGACTAGCCCGTTATTTAGAATGGAATAAGAACTCTCTCTCTCTCTTTTTCTCTCTCTCTCTTCTCTCTCCTCTCTCTCCCTCTCTCTCTCTCTCCCTCTCTCTCTGTCTCTCTCTTCCATGACGTGGTCTATACTTCACGTAGGGACACACAACGCATGAATATGTTCACGTAGTTATAGCGCCACCTAGTGGCTCAACTGGACTTCCTTCAGTCCGCCAAATTAGTTTGACTAGCCGTTATTTAGAATGGATAAGAACTCTCTTTCTCTCTCTCTCTCTCTTTTCTCTCTTCTCTCTCTCTCCTCTTCTCTCTCTTCTCTCTCTCTCTATGTCTCCTCTCTCTCTCTCCTCTCTCTCCTCTCTCTACTGCCCTCCTCGCTGGTCTGATACGGATCCGTTGCCTCTTCGTCATTTTCAAAATGAGCTATATTGATAGATAGCCAAGAGCAGTGGTACTCAAACTAAGGCCCGCCTCCACATTTGGCGCCCTCTGAACAATACCAGAGAGGCATTATGATTTTTTCCAGTCTGGCCACGCAAATCCTAGACAAGCCCGTTATTTAGAATGGAATAAGAACTCTCTCTCTCTCGCTCCTCTCTCTTCCATGACGTGGTCTATACTTCACGTAGGGACACATGACGCATGAATATGTTCACGTAGTTAAAGCGCCACCTAGTGGCTGAACTGGACTTTGTCGAATCCGCCCCAAACTTGTCGTGCTCGTTACAAGTCACGGCCCGAGTCGAGTCCGACCGGCGCGCCCGGGTCCTCGGCGCCGGCTCCCCGACAGGCGGGTGAGCGAGACTGCTCGACGCTGAGAGGAACCTATTGAAATTGTTAGAGTTCTTATTATTATTCCACTTTTTTATTTTTGAACATTGGGCGCATATTGGGGGTATGTATCATATCCCAAAACTCACCAAATTTGGCAAGCTTGTCAGGCTTGGTGAAAATAGCCAGATGACAACGACGTCGAAATTCGGCTTTCAAAAATTGCTCTCTAGCGCCACCTGTAAATTTGACCGGCGACGCCCCTCACCCAGTATGTTCAAATGACTAGCTTTTTTTTTCACAAGTCCACTTGGACCTGCTCTACAAAAAAGCCTCTCAGTACCCTAAGCTCCGCCTACTTAAATTTTCCACCATATTTTTTTTGGTGAAAAACACATCAGAGGCGTTTGCTCCGACATACGGGGTCCAATTCAAACCAAACCTATTGGAGATAATGATCATGGAAGCTATATCATCTAAGATCTATCATCTTATTTCAAATATATCATTCTGGTAAGGATCTATGGCCCAGCGAACATTTTAGGGGCGTGTCCTGTTTTGTAATGCTCATAACTTCAACACTATTGGGAGAAAAAAAATAACAGACTTTCAGGATATGTGCAGAATGGAGCCTGGAACATTCACAGCAAATTTCGTGCAATTTAAACCGTAGGGGGCGCTACAATAATTCACCAAAGTTGGCCGTTTTTGGCGTTTTTTGGCGTTTTTTGCTTGATTTGGCCCTTTTCCACTTTTCCCCCATCGATTATTTCTCCCACAAAACGCCAACAGAATCGGCTAAAAATCAGTTTTATAGAATCTCAAGACTTGAATAATGAACACTGTGAAAAAAAACGGACTTTTCGTCGGTAGGAAATTTTCGGTTTTTTACTGCCAATAATTTTTTACTTTCTGTGATTTCTTTATGTTAAAAACTATTGCTTAAACTCATCCAATACTAACGCAAAAAATCATGTGTGATGCCAGTCAAGGCCTGAACACATTCACACGAAGAAACAAGCACATTTCTTCCAGGAACACCTATTGATCACCTATTGAGAAGTAAAATAACCATAATTTATTCACTTTCACGATAGGCTTGCTTCTCTTAGTCGGTCAATCAGATCGGCTTCAAATTTGTAACACACAATCCAAACATTGTCATGATGTCAGCCCACAAAGCATTTTACGTTCGCTGTTACACTATTGCCGTCACAACCCATTCTTCGCATCAAACAACGAAGGGGCTTTGGAGGGACTAAACATGCTCCCTGTGAAAATACCCTTGGCAAACATATTAAGAATCAAAGATGTAGTTACCAGATAGGATTTTTATTCTTCAAAAATGGTAATTTGCTCCATAGCGCCACCTACAATATTCAATTAGGCAGCCCCATTAGGCAGCCCCGGTGCTACGTTTGACCTACATGTATAACGCTGGGTAGGTATATGTAACACAAGTAGACGGAAAGAAAAGTCTCTTGGCACCATGCTCTAAACTGTACCGGATGTCGCCAATATTGATTTCTGTTTCACTATGTTTGTGCAAAGCTCATCTCATTTCCACATACAGGTATTCACCTGCGTTTCATACTCCAGGCCAGCAGGTGGCGGTAATGCACCAAATATATGGATGCAACTCGCTTTTATACATCAAGAAGCAGACGAACAATAACACAGCGTGCTGACGCCGGCTGATACTCCAGGCCAGCAGGTGGCGGTAATGCACCAAATATATTGATGCAAACCGCTGTTTAGAGCAGAAGAAGTATCACACTGCAGCTTTGCCGGCCTGGTCTGCAGTCTGCTCCGTCTGAGACGGTAAGAATTTTAAATGTATTACAATGAACTACAATCCAACGATAATTAGTCATGGCAGTCTCTTGTTCACATGACCGCTGTAAAATCCACCGTGTTTATCCGGTGCTCTTTCTCCGTGTGTGATTGTCACAGGTTACTCAATGCTATGCTACACGAGGAGCTCCATGCTAACGCCACTCTCCATTCAAATATATAATGGTTTCTCCTGTTCGCCAGTCGGCATGAACACATAAATACTGTGGATATTACGTTACATAACCGCAGTGAAAGAACGGTAAACTCTGAACAGAGTCACGGTGTGTCTTTGAATTCACGTCACGTTATAAATGTGTTCTGATGAAGCTTGAAGATGCATGCAGTTAATATTCATGTAGCTATTTAACTGCTCCACATCCATTTGAAAGAATAATTACTGTTTACTTTGCATATTACGGCTGTCATACAACATATACTCAATTCATACATGAAGTGTTATTAGAGATTAAACTACCAGCAGCTTATTAAAACTAGGAGTGATGCTTAAGTTTATTACTTCTTCTAGAGCCATTTTTTTTAATTCAGATTCTAATGAGTATATGGTAAATATTATTTACCTTTTTAAGAATATTAATACCATTTGGTGTTATTAACCTGTATTGTATTACGTAGATCTGTATACCATCAGCAATGAAAGAGAGAAGTGTGAGTGATGATTTTTTTATTAATTATATATATTATTCTACTCTGAGGAGATCTGACATTGAGATGTAGTGTGTGCATCAAAAAATCACTGCACATCACACATCAGATGTTGATTGACATCACGTGTCCAGCTGTTCATCTCTCTATTGCAGACACTATGGAGATGTTTGGACTGCAGTATAATGAGCATGGTTGCCCCCAGTTCCTGTGGACTGGGACCAGCACAGGACCAAGACTGCCCGACCTCCTCCAGAGCAGTGCATCCACTGCACAGTCATCGTAATGGTGCTCAGTATTAATTATTAATATTATGAAAATATTTGAATTTTATTTTAAGCAAATCTGTAACTTTCTTTAAAAAATTACACTGCAGTCTTGTTATTGGTGACCTCAGCTAGGCCCAGAATTATTTTCATGAGATATCACCATGCGGATTTCGAATGAATTCAATTTAAAGTTAGCGAAAAATAAATATTATTAATATTATGACAATATTTGAATTTTATTTAAAGCAAATCCGTTACTTTCTTGTTTATTCTGTTTCTTTATAGGACGTGGCACTAAGGAGGATTGTCCAGCCGCAGGTTTGTTATGTTATTGTGCTTTGAAGTTTATGAATCATACCAGTATTTGCTTTTGAAGAGACCAATTGACACCATTATTGTTTCTGCAATTTTGTTTTCCAGATGACGCTTAAGAACCGTTACAAGTCGCTAACACCAGTCTGCTTCAGCAGCTTGGTTGAAATGGAGATTGGATGATGCACTGTGCCCAACTAATCATACACGTGATGCCTTGAGAGGTCGGGGTCAGATTGTGAGTACTCCTCTGTTTTCCTGATCCGATGTGAGGTCAAAGGTCAGGGATGTCTATGTGTCCAGATTGTAATGCACTCCGAGACAAATTTGTAAATTGTGAAAATGGGCTATACAAATAAACTGAATTGAATTGAGACGTCAGTGCACAACTCAAGACGACAAGCATTTATGCATTTTACATCGAATTTACATGACATGGTCTATACTTCACGTCGGGATACACGACGCATGAATATGTTCACGTAGTTAAAGCGCCACCTAGTGGCTGAACTGGACTTTGTCGAATCCGCCCCAAACTTGTCGCGCGTTACAAGTCGCGCCCGAGTCGAGTCCGACCGGCGCGCCTGGTCTCGGCGCTCCTCGGCGCCGGCTCCCCGACCGCGCGGGTGAGCGAGACCTGCTCGACGCTGCTTGCAGCTTTAATTATTCTTCTTATTCCACTTTTATTTTTGAACATTGGGGCATATTGGGGGTATGTATCATATCCCAAAACTCACCAAATTTGGCAAGCTTGTCAGGCTTGGTGAAAATAGCCAGATGACAACGACGTCGAAATTCGGCTTTCAAAATTGCTCTCTAGCGCCACCTGTAAATTTGACCGGCGACGCCCCTCACCCAGTATGTTCAAATGACTAGCTTTTTTTTCACAAGTCCACTTGGACCTGCTCTACAAAAAGCCTCTCAGTACCCTAAGCTCCGCCTACTTAAATTTTCCACCATATTTTTTTGGTGAAAACACATCAGAGGCGTTTGCTCGACATACGGCGTCCAATTCAAACCAAACCTATTGGAGATAATGATCATGGAAGCTATATCATCTAAGATCTATCATCTTATTTCAAATATATCATTCTGGTAAGGATCTATGGCCCAGCGAACATTTTAGGGGCGTGTCCTGTTTTGTAATGCTCATAACTTCAACACTATTGGGAAAAAAAAATAACAGACTTTCAGGATATGTGCAGAAGGGAGCCTGGAACATTCACAGCAAATTTCGTGCAATTTAAACCGTAGGGGGCGCTACAATAATTCACCAAAGTTGGCCGTTTTGGCGTTTTTGGCGTTTTTGCTTGATTTGGCCCTTTTCCACTTTCCCCCATCGATTATTTCTCCCACAAAACGCCAACAGAATCGGCTAAAAATCAGTTTTATAGAATCTCAAGACTTGAATAATGAACACTGTGAAAAAAACGGACTTTTCGTCGGTAGGAAATTTTCGGTTTTTTACTGCCAATAATTTTTTACTTTCTGTGATTTCTTTATGTTAAAACTATTACTTAAACTCATCCAATACTAACGCAAAAATCATGTGTGATGCCAGTCAAGGCCTGAACACATTCACACGAAGAAACAAGCACATTTCTTCCAGGAACACCTATTGATCACCTATTGAGAAGTAAAATAACCATAATTTATTCACTTTCACGATAGGCTTGCTTCTCTTAGTCGGTCAATCAGATCGGCTTCAAATTTGTAACACACAATCCAAACATTGTCATGATGTCAGCCCACAAAGCATTTTACGTTCGCTGTTACACTATTGCCGTGCCAACCCATTCTTCGCATCAAACAACGAAGGGGCTTTGGAGGGACTAAACATGCTCCCTGTGAAAATACCCTTGGCAAACATATTAAGAATCAAAGATGTAGTTACCAGATAGGATTTTTATTCTTCAAAAATGGTAATTTGCTCCATAGCGCCACCTACAATATTCAATTAGGCAGCCCCATTAGGCAGCCCCGGTGCTACGTTTGACCTACATGTATAACGCTGGGTAGGTATATGTAACACAAGTAGACGGAAAGAAAAGTCTCTTGGCACCATGCTCTAAACTGTACCGGATGTCGCCAATATTGATTTCTGTTTCACTATGTTTGTGCAAAGCTCATCTCATTTCCACATACAGGTATTCACCTGCGTTTCATACTCCAGGCCAGCAGGTGGCGGTAATGCACCAAATATATGGATGCAACTCGCTTTTATACATCAAGAAGCAGACGAACAATAACACAGCGTGCTGACGCCGGCTGATACTCCAGGCCAGCAGGTGGCGGTAATGCACCAAATATATTGATGCAAACCGCAGTTTAGAGAAGAAGAAGAAGAACGCAGCTTTGCCGGCCTGGTCTGCAGTCTGCTCCGTCTGAGACGGTAAGAATTTTAAATGTATTACAATGAACTACAATCCAACGATAATTAGTCATGGCAGTCTCTTGTTCACATGACCGCTGTAAAATCCACCGTGTTTATCCGGTGCTCTTTCTCCGTGTGTGATTGTCACAGGTTACTCAATGCTATGCTACACGAGGAGCTCCATGCTAATGCGATCCTCCATTCAAATATATAATGGTTTCTCCTGTTCGCCAGTCGGCATGAACACATAAATACTGTGGATATTACGTTACATAACCGCAGTGAAAGAACGGTAAACTCTGAACAGTCACGGTGTGTCTTTGAATTCACGTCACGTTATAAATGTGTTCTGATGAAGCTTGAAGATGCATGCAGTTAATATTCATGTAGCTATTTAACTGCTCCACATCCATTTGAAAGAATAATTACTGTTTACTTTGCATATTACGGCTGTCATACAACATATACTCAATTCATACATGAAGTGTTATTAGAGATTAAACTACCAGCAGCTTATTAAAACTAGGAGTGATGCTTAAGTTTATTACTTCTTCTTGAGCCATTTATTTTAATTCAGAATTCTAATGAGTATATGGTAAATATTATTTACCTACTCTTTAAGAATATTAATACCATTTGGTGTTATTAACCTGTATATTGTTTACGAGATCTGTATACTTTCATCAGCAATGTTAGAACCAGAGTGTGATGAAGTTTTTAATTACATAGTATAATCATATTCTGACTAGAAGGGAATCTGACATTGAGATGTAAAGTGTGCTCATCAAAATCACTGCACATAGACACACATCAGATGTTGATTGCTGTACTAACCTCCGGTGTCCTGCTGTTCATCTCTCTATTGCAGACACTATGGAGATGTTTGGACTGCAGTATAATGAGCATGGTTGCCCCCAGTTCCTGTGGACTGGGACCAGCACAGGACCAAGACTGCCCGACCTCCTCCAGAGCAGTGCATCCACTGCACAGTCATCGTAATGGTGCGCAGTATTAATTATTAATATTATGAAAATATTTGAATTTTTTTTAGCAAATCTGTAACTTTCTTTAAAAAATTACACTGCAGTCTTGTTATTGGTGACCTCAGCTAGGCCCAGAATTATTTTCATGAGATATCACCATGCGGATTTCGAATGAATTCAATTTAAAGTTAGCGAAAAATAAATATTATTAATATTATGACAATATTTGAATTTTATTTAAAGCAAATCCGTTACTTTCTTGTTTATTCTGTTTCTTTATAGGACGTGGCACTAAGGAGGATTGTCCAGCCGCAGGTTTGTTATGTTATTGTGCTTTGAAGTTTATGAATCATACCAGTATTTGCTTTTTGAAGAGACCAATTGACACCATTATTGTTTCTGCAATTTTGTTTTCCAGATGACGCTGAAGAACCGTTACAAGCCGCTAACACCAGTCTGCTTCAGCAGCTTGGTTGAAATGGAGATTGGATGATGCACTGTGCCCAACTAATCATACACGTGATGCCTTGAGAGGTCGGGGTCAGATTGTGAGTACTCCTCTGTTTTCCTGATCCGATGTGAGGTCAAAGGTCAGGGATGTCTATGTGTCCAGATTGTAATGCACTCCGAGACAAATTTGTAAATTGTGAAAATGGGCTATACAAATAAACTGAATTGAATTGAGACGTCAGTGCACAACTCAAGACGACAAGCATTTATGCATTTTACATCGAATTTACATGACGCGGTCTATACTTCACGTCGGGATACACGACGCATGAATATGTTCACGTAGTTAAAGCGCCACCTAGTGGCTGAACTGGACTTTGTCGAATCCGCCCCAAACTTGTCGCGCTCGTTACAAGTCGCGGCCCGAGTCGAGTCCGACCGGCGCGCCTGCGTCCTCGGCGCCGGCTGACCGGCGCGGGTGAGCGAGGACCCGTTCGACGCTGCTTGCAGCTTTAATTCTTCTTATTATTCCACTTTTTTATTTTTGAACATTGGGCGCATATTGGGGGTATGTATCATATCCCAAAACTCACCAAATTTGGCAAGCTTGTCAGGCTTGGTGAAAATAGCCGGATGACACCGACCTCGAAATTCGGCTTTCAAAAATTGCTCTCTAGCGCCACCTGTAAATTTGACCGGCGACGCCCCTCACCCAGTATGTTCAAATGACTAGCTTTTTTTTTCACAAGTCCACTTGGACCTGCTCTACAAAAAAGCCTCTCAGTACCCTAAGCTCCGCCTACTTAAATTTTCCACCATATTTTTTGGTGAAAACACATCAGAGGCGTTTGCTCCGACATACGGGGTCCAATTCAAACCAAACCTATTGGAGATAATGATCATGGAAGCTATATCATCTAAGATCTATCATCTTTTTCAAATATATCATTGTGGTAAGGATCTATGGCCCAACGAACATTTTAGGGGCGTGTCCTGTTTTGTAATGCTCATAACTTCAACACTATTGGGAGAAAAAAATAACAGACTGTCAGGATATGTGCAGAAGGGAGCCTGAAACATTCACAGCAAATTTCGTGCAATTTGAACCGTAGGGGCGCTACAATAATTCACCAAAGTTGGCCGTTTTTTGGCGTTTTTGGCGTTTTTCGCTTGATTTGGCCCTTTTCCACTTTTTCCCCATCGATTATTTCTCCCACAAAACGCCAACAGAATCGGCTAAAAATCAGTTTTATAGAATCTCAAGACTTGAATAATGAACACTGTGAAAAAAAACGGACTTTTCGTCGGTAGAAAATTTACGTTTTTTTACTGCCAATAATTTTTTACTTTCTGTGATTTCTTTATGTTAAAAACTATTGCTTAAACTCATCCAATACTTCCCCCAAAAATCATGTGTGATGCCAGTCAAGGCCTGAACACATTCACACGAAGAAACAAGCACATTTCTTGGAGGAACACCTATTGATCACCTATTGATCACCTATTGAGAAGTAAAATAACCAAATTTTTCTGCCCAAAATAATGTGAGCTCCTACGGCTGCCTGTAAACCAGCTGGCTCATAGCTCACCATGATAAGTGTTGGTCTGGACACCTGGAGATGCGTGTTCGATTCCAAGACAAGGCAGCTTTTTTTCATCACTTTTTTTTTACATTGAATTTACATGACGTGATCTCTACTTCACATAGGGACACACGACGCATGAATATGTTCACGTAGTTAAAGCGCCACCTAGTGGCTCAACTGGACTTCCTTCAGTCCGCCCCAAATTTGTTTGACTAGCCCGTTATTTAGAATGGAATAAGAACTCTCTCTCTTTTTCTCTCTCTCTATTTTTCTCTCTCCTCTCTCTCTTTTCTCTCTCCTCTCTCTCTCTCCTCTCTCTCCCTCTCTCTACTCTAACATAACTAACGTCAGTAAACAGCTGGACGAGGTTTTTAAATCACGGATTTCGTGAGTTTATGTTTATTTATTTTTACTTCATGTAGGGACACGTGATGCATGAATATGTTCACGTAGTTAAAGCGCCACCTAGTGGCGAAACTGGACTTTGTCGAATCTGCCCCAAACTTGTCGTGCTCGTTATAAGTCGCGGCCCGAGTCGAGTCCGACCGGCGCGCCCTCGGCCGAGCGGGCGGGCCCGCCGCTCCCCGACCGCCGTGGGTGAGCGAGGACCCGTTCGACGCTGCTTGCAGCTTTAATTATTATTATTATTATTATTATTATTATTATTCAAAGGTCTGGGGTTGCCAGACAGTTTAGTGATTCACATGAAAACTGACACTTTTATTTATCAATGAATATAAAATCTAGTCCAGATGTTGAGGAGGTTATAAAAAATGATGTTTATATCAAATGTTAATGTAGTTCTTCTTGAGGCTCAAAGGAAGGCCAGTTTTATAGCTTCTCTCAGCAGCATAACTGTTTTCAGCTGCGCTCACATAAAAAGGACGTAAAGGGTTTTCTACCCCTCCGCTAGTCTTCGAAGGCGATAACACAATGTACCACTAGAACACTGGAGATGGCCCTCTACACACCTCTGGAGAGACTTCATTACACACCAGAGAATAGTCATGTACACATTAACTATGGAGAGAGTATTTATGATATATTTAATGTTATCTTCATTGAAGAAACAGTGCTTTGAAAAATAAGAATATTTCTAAGTGACCCTAAACTTTTGAACGGTAGTGTAACTATAACCTCCCTGTTAGGCACCTATAAGTCCCCCATGAGGCTGGTTATTGAGCAGATCATTCATGAGAATATAGTAATAAGGTACAAATTTATTTTATTGGAGACATTGTTGTCAAATATTGTACATTTCCACTTAAAATGTCATCTAACTACATTATAATGTATAGCAGAGGGATGTAAAGGGCTACCATGTCATTTACAACATCCTAATCCAGGGGTCTTTTCCTTCATGTCTCCAGAGCCTCCGATCATCGACGGGGACCATCACTCCGACCGCGTTGAGCCTCTTGGTGGCAACGCCATCCTGAGCTGTGAGGTCCGGGGAGACCCCCCCCCACCATCCGCTGGAGCAAGAGCGGAATCAACATCCAGACCGGCGACCGCGTCCGTCAGCTGGACAACGGCTCGCTGGCCATCTACGGCACGGCGGTAGGAAAACACGCCGGACCGAGATCCGTTCTGCGAATACCGTTGATGCCGAAGGAAAGGGATCCCAATGGTTCTCATCAACAACAGCTCTTCATTGTGTTCATACAGAGTGAAGATGCAGGCGACTGCATGTGTGTGGCAGCGAATGAGGCTGGAGTGGTGGAGAGGAGCGTCTCCCTGACCGTGCACAGTAAGCGTCTGCCCTCTCACTTTAGTGATATTCTATTCAGTTTATTTAGCAGAGCCCAACATCACACATCACTAATTATCCTCAGAGGGCTTTACAGTCTGTACACATAGACATCCCTGACCTTGACCTTTGACTGCAGGGCCAAGTCCAATGGACCCTTAAACAGTGACGTCGCCGGCTTTTTCTTAAAGCTTAGATCACGTAGATCTCTCTGCCTCTTCCAGGTGCTCCGGCCATCACGGCGGAGCCGACGGTGGTGGTGGACGCCGGCGGCACGGTCGTGCTCGACTGTCGGGCGGAGGGGGAGCCCACGGCCACGATGGAGTGGTCCCGGAAGGGAGGGCGCCGCCTGCTGGGCGACGACCGCTTCTCCCCGCTGTCCAACGGCTCGCTGCGAGTCAGCAGCGCCCAGAAGGAGGACACGGCCCAGTATGAATGCCTGGCCAGAAACCTGCTGGGGTCAGCGAGGGCCAGGGTCACGCTGACCGTGAGAGGTGAGCCAGACGCGGCGGGGGTTAAAGTCTGTGTGTAAGTATGTATGTAAATGTGTATGTAAGTAAGTATGTATGTAAGTGTGTAAGTATATAAATATATAAGTATGTGTGTATGTAAGTATCTAAGTGAGTAAGTAAGTAACGTTTATTTATATTGCACTTATCACAGAGTGAGTAATTGAGTAAGTATGTAAGCTTATCAAGCACTTGTCTCACAGAGCTGAGCTGCCTTAAGTGAGTATGTATGTTAGTAAGTAAATTAGAGTAAGTGAGTAAATAAGTATGTACGGTTTATTTATAATTCCCTTATCACAGACAAAGTGTCACAAAGTGCAGTTACAGGAGTAAATTAAAACAATTAGTCAACAACAAGGTCTAAAACATGTCAACAGTTAACAGAGAAACGTACAACACACTAAGAAGTTGCCGTGCGGTTCGTTCTGTGTTCTCCAGTTCACGGGGGCCACTCGGAGTGGTCAGCCTGGGGCCTGCAGCGCGTCCTGTGGCGTCGGCTCCCAAAAGAAGCGTCGGCGGTGTACCAATCCTCTCCCCGCCAACGGGGGGCGCCACTGCGCAGGATCGGACACGGAGACGCGAGGCTGTCAGGGGAAGCTGTGTCCAGGTGAGCGCCGTGATAGACCGGAGCATTCCGCCTCAGTACCTGTTCACAGGAGACGGTCCTGAGTCTTGACCTGTGCGCCTCCTGCAGTGGATGCTAACTGGTCCGAGTGGTCTCTGTGGGAGGAGTGTTCTCGTACCTGTGGTCATGGCAACAGGACGAAGGTCCGGACCTGCAGCAACCCTCCGCGCAGCACGGGGGCAAGCCGTGCGAGGGCAAGGCCGCGGAGGTCACCGTGTGCGGCGTGCGGCCGTGTCCAGGTGAGTCGCGGAGGCGTTTCCTGTAGCTGCAGGAGAGCGTGAATAGTTGGTATGAGGAGGCAGGAGAACTCATCAAATCCTCACGGTCAGCTGACATCACAGCTTCTGAATACCACGTCAGTTCTGACTTTATGTTTCACTGCTATGCATCTCCATTATTTGCCTATAATGCATCGCACATTTACAACCAACAGGCTTTATGACCGATTCTATCTTTTGCCTTTGGTCTCATAAACAAGCTTCCTTTACGCCGGATTGTAGGCGCTGACAAGGGTGGGAGGGACTATGTACAACCTACTCGAGTTAAAGTAATGTAAAGTAGTCCTTATTTATGTAAAAGTACATGTAATAATTCACAAATTGTACTTGAAACAAGTACTTAGTTGACAGAATAATCGTAAAAAGTACAATATTTCTCTAATAAATGTAATAGAGTAAAAGTATAAAGACCTGCACGTCGACTTCTGTAACGCTGACCCCTGCCCCAGTGAGTCATTTTCACTTTTGCTCTTCAGGGTTCGTACGGTCCTGGAAACCCTGGCTTTTCCTGCTCTTTTACTTTAACAGTATACTCTCTACATCTCAATGTGAACATGTCTTGTATCTTGACGCACACCTGCTCTTTTTTCTGATTATCTCGCTTCCTTTTTTTCATCATCCTTGACGTTGTAATTTCTTTGCCGTCAAGTCAACGGTCACTGGAGCCCGTGGAGCAGCTGGGGCGGCTGCAGCAGGACGTGCAACGGGGGTCAGACGAGGCGCTACCGGACGTGTGACGACCCCAGCCCCGCCAACGGGGGGAGAGCGTGTGCAGGAGCAGACACGCAGATACAGAGGGTGAGTGTTGGTACTACACTGGCAGGCAAAGAACAGTTCTTTGGTGATTTTTAAATTTGTAATTACGAAACCTTTAGGTGAATCTCATTGAGATTAAAAATCTCTTTTTCGAAGGTGAACAAAAAAACACATAGTTACAAAAAAAAGAAACACAAAGTTATAAATAAAAAACACAAAGTTAAAAATAAAAAAACATGAGAAACACAAAGTTGTAAATAGTAAATGTGTGTACTTGTGTGTGTTCTTGCAGTGGACGGGAGCTGGGCCTCGTGGCAGCTCTGGGGAGGATGCTCCGCCTCCTGCGGCGGCGTCCGTCTGTGTAACAGTCCGCCTCGTGGGAACGGAGGTCGGCCGTGTCCGGGAGACTCCTCCCAGCTCTCCAGGTGTAACGCTCACGCCTGCCCAGGTGAGATATTTGTTGTTAATACGAATGTTCAGAATTTAGGGTTGCGACTAAAACTGTTGTGTTGTTGTCAGGCGGCCCCCAGAGCGCACGAGGAAGCATCGTAGGAAACATCAACGACATTGAGTTCGGCATATCCATCCTCAACGCCACCGTCACAGACGGCCAGTCTGGTGGCAGAACCGTCACGGCCACGATCACCAACGTACCGAGGACACTCGGTCAGTTTCATTATATTTCAGGCTCTACGGTCCTGGAAAACCTGGAAAAGTCAGGGAATTTGTAAATGGTTATTTCCAGACCTGGAAAAGTTCCCAAAGAAATAAATCCCCAAAGTTTTGGAAAAGTCATAGGAAATGTGTTATATTCCTATGTTCATGTTATGCTTTTAAATAGAGTTTTAAATAATTAATATGCTTTTTAAACGAATGACGCTCTAAATATAAGTCGCCATTCACTCTTTCACACTCGCAAATTTTCCGCAAGTTGAACGCAACTTCACTGAAAAGACATCAATGTTTTATTATTTTAATCAAACTATTGTCTCATTGATTTGAGTCTTTTAAGGTTATAAACTGTATGCTTTGAAATTCTCATTGTTAGTTTAAATTAAAGATTCTATCACTTTTTCATGTTTACAATGAGATTTAAAAAAATAACTCTAGTGGTGGTCACCATGTGGATGAACCCTGTTATATATATTTAAATATTGTCCAAATGATATCTGGCTCCATGAAGCCAGAGCACCTGGATAAGTCTCATAATAATTTGAATCTGCTCTCGCTGTTCGAGGTCCCGCGATGAGAACGCTCGTCTCCACCCTGAACCCGGTCTACTGGACCGCTGCACAGGAAGTGGGCGAGGCCGTCAACGCGCTGACGGGAAGCGTCTTCAGGCGAGAGACGCAGGTGGAGTTTGCCACAGGTGAGAATTGACGGGTTGCACCGCTGTCGTGTGAGATGGTTAATGACTGATGGGTTTGGGGACCTGACTAACGTCTGGTGTACTCTCTGCAGGTGAGACCCTGAGGATGACCCTCGCTGCGCGAGGCCTGGACTCGGACGGAGCGTTGCTGCTGGACATCGTGGTGAACGGACACGTCCTGCAGCTGCCCTCGCACGCTGACATCAGCATCAAGGTACGGGAATAAACCACGCAGGGGACATCCACAGTTTTATGTATTTGTAAGAGCCGTTTTGTTTAACCTCCGGCCACTAGGGGGCGTAGGGCCCCGTCAATTAAGACAGGCCCTTCACAACAGCGTTTACCAACCTTTTTGAGCCCAGGATCCCTGACCTCCGCCTACCAATATAAAAGTTGTTTATCAACTGACGTTACAGCACAACACTGACAACATGTAAGTTCAGCTCTCATCACAATGCCATCAAGTCATGTGACTCCAGTCAGTGCTCTGTCTGTGACTGAACTCTGTCTGTCAGCTTGTAGTTTCATAAGCACAGACTGACAGTCTAAAGCCGTCTGTCAGTAATCCGGCTCCTGGTCTTTGATTTTGTGATTTTCTCAACTCCACTGACGAGTTTTTCGGTGCAAATTTGGTATTCATGAACGTTTTCTCCTCTGGGATTCGTTCTGAACTCAGAGCGTTGGTGATTACGTTCACATCACCTCTACAGATTTCCTCGGATTTTAATAATCAGAATAATAATAAATATGAGAATCACCATTTGTGACTCCTGCATCTATGCTTTTTCAAACAATAGAATGAATACAATTGCAATCACTTTCAAGTAAACCAGATTGCTCCGTCAGAACAGAAAAAAAGCTCAATGTTGAGCTTTTGTTTTGAAGGGCAACAGCAGGAAAGCCGAACTCACGGAGGTAGGACCTGTGTAGCAGAACCCGTTTTCAGGCGTTCATGAATCAGGCGGAGATGTTTTCTGACGTCGATCTTCCAGTCAGGAAGAAAACGTTTCAGAACACACTTCAGAAAATGTTTGAGAATGAGGAACAATGTGTTTCTAAATTTATGTTCATTTTATCTGGGAGAGCGACAGGGAACGTCTCCGGTCGATCTCGATCGACGGGTCGGCGCCCGCTGCTTTACAATGACATCGTTTTATGAAGTCTTACTGTCTTTACTGAATTAACACTATAGGAACACCTGCAGGATAAAAAGATAATATCTTCATGAGAAACATCGTGGCACAAGTGAAGATGTTTCTCCACATGCAAATGATACCCACTGCAACTATATCAAAGTCCTTCCCTCATAAACACAGCCATTAGAGCCATTTAGTTTGTTTTGGTTTTGTTTAACCTCCCGCCACTAGGGGGCGCAGGACCACTGTCAATTAAGACAGGCCAATATAATCAGGGGGAGCGCTGTAGGGTCAGGAGCACACAGGTGACATGTGTTTTGATTTCTTTCATTTGTTGGGAATATACAAATGGATTTTGGACAAGAAATGCATTTCTTGGTTTGTTGGAAGCCGTAGAACTTTATAAATAAATGAATGCTTTGGCCTCAGGACTACACGGAGGACTACATCCAGACGGGGGCGGGGCGGCTGTACGCCGAGTCCACCCGCATGTTCAGCATCGACGGGGAGAGCGTGCCGTACTGCTGGAACCACAGCATCTCCTACGACCCCTCCAGGGGAAAGATGCCCTACCTGGTGCAGACGCTGCACGCCTCAGTACCGCCCCCTAGAGGAGACGCTGGAGTATAGCATCCAGGCTTGCATCGCCAAGGGTGAGAATACTGTGAAATTAGTCAAATTTATTGGAAATTGAGATGAATTCAACAAGGTTGTCAAGTTAATATGAGGTTGTATATGTTTCCTTTTGTATGTTAAGTCCGGTCAAACATTTAAATATGATCTTATTTATGTTTGTTTCTGTAAACTGTAATTGAGCGATGAGGCATTTATGGTTCCAGGAGATCGCAGTAACCAGTGTCCTCAGGGATTCACGCTGGAGTCCGCTGGGCCCTTCTGTGCAGGTAATGTTCCTGTTGAGAGACAACACCTGCAAGTAGCCAGTTTACAAGCTTCATGTTCGATAGCTGCTGGGTCTCATTTGAGCTCTCCACTGTTCACCTGCATTCAACCGAAGCCTCCTCAAACGTGATTGGTCGATACAACGCTGACTACAAACGGAAAGTTAAACGCTTCTGACCCAACAAAATCTCAGAACCTGAGTACCGCCATCGTGGTCAGTTGCTAGATATTAATAATAATAAAAGTGATGTGTTCAGTAGTCGTCTATTTAAAACGTGCTTTTAACCCTTGTGTTGCCTTAGGGTCATTTTGACCCGAATCAATATTACACCCTCCCCCCGCCTCTGGGTCATTTTGACCCGATTCAATGTTTCACCCTCCTGTTACCTTTATATTTACTAACATATTTTACCCTTTGCATTCAATTTGACGCCAGCAATTAAAACCTCCAGAAAATTATTAGAATTAATATTGTTTTCCAAGTTTAAGTGTGAGGCACTTTGTTTGTTTGTTGACTACTGAAAGAACACCGACATTAAACATTGAATGGGCTCAAATTAATCCTAAGGCGGGGGGAGGGTGTAATATTGATTCGGGTCAAAATGACCCTAAGGCAACACAATGGTTAAAGACACGGTGGATTTGAAAAGCATCTTCTAACAGCTTCTCCAAGAGAACCTCCTTATTGCTAAAACCATATGCTGCCATATGTCAATGTGCCATGTATGTGTCATGTGTGTCATGTGTGTGCCATGTATCTCATGTGTCATGTGTGTCATGTGTGTGTCATGTGTGTGTC